>NC_064868.1:72620767-72900334 GCF_024139225.1 Suncus etruscus | reverse complement strand
ACAGATTGAAATCAAGAAGTGTTGACACTTGTGTGGCAAAAAAGCGGTCCCCTCACTTATTGTTGTTGGGACTATTCCATGGTCCATCCTCTGTGGAACACTATATGGAAATATTTTCAAAAAAGTAAGCACGTTCTCTTCTAGGTATCTACCCAGCAAACACAAAAGCATTGATATGAAATGGTATCTGCACATCTTTGTTCATTTAACTCTTAGAAGAACAAAACCAGAATAGGGAATCAACCCAAATGCCCAACAACCGATGACTCTAATCAGGAAGCTGTCGTATTTTTAAGCAACAGAATACTACATAGTTAAAGGAAAGAAGCCATGTAGTTCATGGCAACTTAGATGAAAATGGAGTCTGTCAATCTTGTTGGGAGAAGTAAGCAAGAAGCACAGTACACAATTTTCCAACTCATCTTTGATTTCTCAGTTCCTGCCACTTTATTTTACTTTTGTGAAGTGTCTGTTCATTTTTTTCTTTTTAGTCTGCTTTCAAACTATGTTGTTTGGAATTTATTTCCCTCTTTAATTTTTCTTTTAATTTTGGAAGCCATGCTTAGTGATGCTCAGGGAATACTATTGGCTCTGTGCACAGGGGTCACTTTTGGTAGTTTTCAGAGGGCCTTGTCTGGTTCCAGGGCTTTGAAATAAGGTTGGCCACATGCAAAGCAACCTATACACCTACCTAAACTCAACAGTGCTGTTTTGGTTTCTTTGATTCACACCTGTTCCTACTCAGTGACTACTCCTGCCTCTCTTTGGAGGTTGCTCTCAGTGGTGCAGGGTATCAAATCTAAGCAAGATTGCAGAATATGGGCTCATTCCACTATGTTCATTCTTTGTTCCTTATTATTGGATTTTAAATTTGTCTCTGGATATTTAAACTTCCTTACTAGGATTTAATACCTTATTCTCTCATTTCCATTTTTTGGAGGGGTACTACCAGAGATGCTCAGGGGTGAATCCCCACTCTGTACACATCCTGGGGATTCTCAAGAATAATATAAGATGCCAGACATTGAACTTGGGTCAGTCATGTGCAAGGAAAATGTCTTATTCGTATCATCAAACCATCCCTAATTTATTCTTTGCCATCTTCCCTGTCCTTTGCCTTCTTCCCAGTAACTTTTACTCCAGCAAAGTTGATCAATAAATGGCTTATAGGCTCTTTTATGGGTCTCTCCCATGAGTACAGGTGGCATATTAATAAAACTGTGCTTCCCTTTTCACTTCCTAATACCTGATGCTAACTTATTTATTCAACCCCTACATGACTTAGGAGTGAACAGTGATACATTTTTGTGACTAGACAAGTTGACTACAAAGTTAGTGTCATTGTTTAAAAAAAGTTCTTTGTGTATTTTGTATACATGTTCTTCATACATCTGTGTTATGCAGGTATTTTCTGCTCTCCCAGACAGGGTGCAAATGTGGAAAGAGGAAAACAGAGAACATTGGCGGAGGGAAAAAGTTACTCTGGTGAAGGTTGGTGTACATTCAGTGACTGAAACTCAACTACAAACCCTTTTGTAGCCACATTGCAATAATTCACAGAGATGAGGGTCTGAAAGTCTGGCTCAAGATATAAAGCTCAACACAGAGTGGTGAGTGCCTTTAGAGAAATAACTATGGTGGCTATAATAATAATAATGTCCACGAAACTACGCCTGCCAAGTGGGGCCGGAATGTGAAAAACTGTGAGTGCTGCCTGTGTGTGTCTGTCTACTGTCCTCTTGCATGAACCTCTTGGGACTGGGCCGAAAAGACGCTCCAGAAAACTCGCTTTCCCAGAGGCCAATTCCAGGGCAGGACTCCATAACATGAAAACAGGCTAGGCTTTGCAGAAACAGGGTCCCCTGTTTGTGACGGCAGGCTGGGAAAATCCACGAAACTACGCCTGCCCAGTGGGGACAACTGTGAAAAACTGAGTGCTGCCTGTGTGTGTCTGTCTACTGTCCTCTTGCATGAACATCTTGGGAGTGGGATGAAAAGAGGCTCCAGCAGATCAAGGTCGCTCCACTTCGCTACGCAGCCGTGCACTGTAAGAAAAGAACACCATCGCAACAAGAAGAAAAAATCACACTAAGAACTGTGCTGGATCACAGAAGCAAGCATTTCTCTCCGGACTGTCTTCTCTGCTGCTTTCTCGGGCCTAAGATTTGATCCTGTGTGAGGCTTCATCCACGGAGGACTCCCCTGCCTTAGAGGCAAGTCGGCCCATCCAGAAAGGGCGGAGCCAGAGGAGTGTGCTGCCTGCATCATATAGTCAATGAATACCACCGCAACACATAGAAAAACCCACAATACAAGTGTGACAATGGGGAAACAATGCAGGCCAGCATCAGACATAGAGAATGAAGATGATAATTCTGATGACCAGATAATGACCAACCAACTAATCAACCTCTCAAATAAGGACATTAGACTAGCACCATGGAAGATGCTCAACGAACTCAAAGAAACCATGGATCGAGTTGAACAGAACACTAATAAGAACCAAGAAAATATGAAGACAGAAATCACGAAACTCCAAACTAAAATAACATGTCAACTAACAGGTCTGAAAAACTCAGTAAACAAAGTGAATGACAAAATGCATAAGCTCTGGGACAGGGTATCAGAAGCTGAGAATAGACTTGGTGTTGTGGAAGATGAGATAAATAACAATTTCATACAGCAGGAGAGATTGGAAAAAAAACTTAAAGCAAATGAACAGACAATGGAAAAATTAGTCAAAGAATGGGAACAGATGAAAATAGAAGTCTATGATAAGATCAACAGAAACAACTTAAGAATCATTGGAGTACCAAAGACCCAGTAAGAAAATTTCCAGGAAGAATCAATGGTCAAGAACATCATTAAAGAGAAACTTCCAGAGCTAAAGAATATATGTGATCAAATCCTGCATGCTTGAAGAGTACCAACCAAAAGAGACCCCAGAAAAACCACCCAAAAACACATCCTAGTCACAATGACAAATCCCATAGAGACAGAATTCTGAAAACAGCAAGATCAAAAGGGGAAATTACATTCAAGCAAGCATCCTTGAGATTTACAGTAGACCTGTCACCAGAAACACTCAAGGCCAGAAAGCAGTGGTGGGATATTGTGACAAGACTGAATGAAATGAATGCTTCACCTAGAATACTGTACCCAGCAAAACTCACTTTCTGGTTTGACGGAAGAATACATGGTTTCACAGACAAAAAACAGCTCTGAAATTTTACAGACTCAAAACCAGACTTAGGAGAAAAACTGAAAGACCTAATTTAAGACAAGACTAATCAAAAGACATAAAAAATTTCGATATAAAGATGGCACTAAATCCCAGGACAGTTCTTTTTCTCAACGTCAATGGACTAAATGCACCAGTTAACAGACACAGAGTGGGTAAATGGATCAAAAAACTCAATCCAACCTTCTGCTGCCTACAAAAAACGAACCTGAATAGTCAGAACAAATATAGACTCAAAATAAAAGGCTGGAGAAAAATTATCCAAGCAAACAACACACATAAAAAAGCTGGAGTGGCCATACTAATATCAGATAATGCAAACTTTATACTCAGGAAGGTTGTAAGGGACAAAGATGGACATTTTATATTAATCAAGAGGTACGTAGAGCAGGAAAAAATAACTCTCCTAAACATATGCACCGAATGAGGGGCCAGCAAAATATTTAATACAACTGTTGACAAATCTGAAAAATAATATCAATAACAACACAATAATTGTTGAGGGACCTCAGCATGGCTTTGTCAACACTGGATAGGTCAACCAGACTGAAACCCAACAAGAATATACTAGACCTGAGGAGAGAAATGGAAGAAATAGGCCTAGTGGATATATCCATCCCCAGAAACCTGGATACACAATCTTCTCCAATGTACATGGGACATTCTCCAGAATAGACTACATGCTGGCACATAAAACATACCTCCATATTATCAAGAGAATAGAAATTTTGCAGACTACCTTCTCTGACCAAAAGGCTCTGATATTATTTGTGAATTCCAAAGGGACTCAGAAGAAAAATTTTAACACCTGGAAGTTAAAAAGCCTTATACTCAATAACCAGTGGTTCCGAGATGAAATCAAGGAGGAAATCAAAAGGTTCCTGGAAACAAATGACAATAAAGACACAAGCTATCAGAACTTATGGGACACAGCAAAAGCAGTATTGAGAGGAAAATTTATAGCTTTGCAAGCGCCCATCAGGAAAGAAGCAGGTGCTTACCTGAATAACTTAATGAAACAGCTATAGAACTATAAAGTGCTCAACAAAAGGACCCAAAAATAGGGAGGGAGACAGAAGGAAAAAACAAAGCTGAGAGCAGAAATCAATGAAGTGGAAACACAAAAAAAAAATCAGAAAGATCAACGAAAGCAGAAGTTGGTTCTTTGAAAAAATAAACAAGATTGACAGACCACTGGCAAACCTAACAAAGAAAGAGTGAAACTTGATAACTTGTATTAGGAATGAAAAAGGAGAGATCACTATTGATACGACAGAGATTCAGAGGGTAATCAGAAACTACTTTGAGAAACTCTACGCCACTAAAAATGAGAACCTGGAAGAAATGGATAAATTCTTGGACTCTTATAATCTTCCACTGTTGAAGGAAGAGGAAGTAGCATATCTAAATACCCCCATCACCATTGATGAAATTAAAACGGTAATCAAATGTCTGACCAAAAACAAAAGCTCAGGCCCAGATGGATTCACTAATGAATTCTATCAAACTTTCCAAGAGGAACTACTACCAATCCTGGCAAGACTCTTTCATGAAATTGAACAAACGGAAACACTTCCAAATAGCTTTTATGAAGCATACATCACCTTGATACCTAAACCAGACAGAGATGCTACCAAAAAAGAAAATTACAGACCAATATCACTGATGAATGCAGATGCAAATATCCTCAACAAAATCCTGGCAAATAGGATTCAATGCCTCATTAAGAAGATCATCCACTATGATCAAGTAGGATTCATCTCAGGAATGCAAGGCTGGTTTAACATCCATAAATCTATCAACATAATACACATCATCAACAACAAGAGAAATAAAAACCACATGATCATATCAATAGATGCAGAGAAAGCATTTGATAAGGTCCAACACCCATTCTTGATCAAAACTCTCAGCAAGATGGGAATGGAAGGAACCTTTCTCAATATAGTTAAGGCCATCTACCACAAGCCAGTGGCAAATATTATTCTCAATGGAGAAAAACTAAAAGCCTTCCTCTAAATTCTGGCACAAGACAAGGCTGTCCTCTCTCACAACTCCTATTCAACATAGCACTGGAAGTACTTGCTATAGCGATTAGGCAAGAAAAAGATATCAAGGGAGTCCAGATAGGAAAGGAAGAAATCAAGTTCTCACTGTTTGCAGATGACATGATACTCTACTTAGAAAACCCTAAAGACTACTAAATAGCTTCTAGAAACAATAGACTCATATAGCAAGGTGGCAGGCTACAAAATTAACACACAAAAATCAATGGCCTTTCTATACACCAATAGTAATAAAAAAGAAATGGACATTAAGAAAACAACCCCATTCACAATAGTGCCACACAAACTCAAATATCTTGGAATCAACTTGACTAAAAATGTGAAGGACCTATACAAAGAAAACTATAAAACGCTGCTCTGAGAAATAAGAGAGGACACGCGGAAATGGAAACGCATACCCTGCTCATGGATTGGCAGGACTAACATAATCAAAATGGCAATACTCCCCAAGGCATTATACAGATTTAATGCTATCCCTCTAAAGATATACATGACATTCTTCAAAGAAGTGGATCAGGCACTTTTGAAATTCGTTTGGAACAATAAACACCCTAGAATAGCTAAAGCAATCATTGGGAAAAGGAATATGGGAGGAATTACTTTTCCCAACTTGAAACTGTACTGCAAAGCAATAGTTATCAAAACAGCATGGTATTGGAATAAGGACAGGCCCTCATATCAGTGGAATAGGCTTGAATATTCAGAAAATGTTCCCCAGACATACAATCACCTAATTTTTGATAAAGGAGCAGGAAATCCTAAATGGAGCACGGAAAGCCTCTTCAACAAGTGGTGTTGGCACAACTGGCTAGCCACTTGCAAAAAATTGAAATTAGTCCCCCAGCTAACATCATGTATGAAGGTAAAATCCAAATGGATTAAAGACCTCGATATCAGACCCAAAACCATAAGATATATAGAACAACACATAGGCAAAACACTCCAGGACATTGAGACTACAGGCATCTTCAAGGAGAAAACTGCACTCTCCAAGCAAGTGAAAGCAGAGATTAACAGATGAGAATATATTAAGCTGAGAAGCTTCTGCACCTCAAAGGAAATAGTGCCCAGGATACAATAGCCACCAACTGAGTGGGAGAAACTATTCACCCACTACCCATCAGATAAGGGGCTAATTTCCAAAATATACAAGGCACTGACAGAACTTTACAAGAAAAAAACATCTAATCCCATCAAAAAATTGGGAGAAGAAATGAATAGACACTTTGACAAAGAAGAAATACAAATGGCCAAAAGACACATGAAAAAATGCTCCACATCACGAATCATCAGGGAGATGCAAATCAAAACAACGATGAGATACCACCTCACACCCCAGAGAATGGCACACATCACAAAGAATGAGAATAAACAGTGTTAGTGGGGATGTGGATCCACTGCTGGTGGAAATGCCGTCTAGTTCAACCTTTATGGAAAGCGATATGGAGATTCCTCCAAAAACTGGAAATCGAGCTCCCATAGGATCCAGCTATACCACTCGTAGGAATATACCCTAGGAACACAAAAATACAATACAAAAACCCCTTCCTTACACCTATATTCATTGCAGCACTATTTACCATAGCAAGACTCTGGAAACAACCAAGATGCCCTTCAACAGACGAATGGCTAAAGAAACTGTGGTACATATACACAATGGAATATTATGCAGCTGTCAGTTGAGATGAAGTCATGAAATTTTCCTATACATGGATGTACACGGAATCTATTATGCTGAGTGAAATAAGTCAGAGAGATAGAAAAACGCAGAATGGTCTCACTCATCTATGGGTTTTAAGAAAAATGAAAGACATTCTTGCAATAATAATTTTCAGACACAAAAGAGAAAAGAGCTGGAAGTTCCAGCTCACCACAGGAAGCTCACCACAAAGAGTGATGAGTTTAGTTAGAGAAATAATTACATTTTGAACTGTCCTAATAATGAGAATGTATGAGGGAAATGGAAAGCCTGTCTAGAGTATAGGCGGGGGACTGTGGGAGGAGGGAGATTTGGGACATTGATGATGGGAATGTTGCACTGGTGATGGGTGGTGTTCTTTACATGACTGAAACCCAAACACAATCATGTATGTAATCAAGGTGTTTAAATAAAATAAAAATAAAAAAATAATAATGTCAGTGAGTGAGGGATGTAGAAAGCCTCACTCGAATACAGGCAGGGGTGTGAGAGGAAGGAGATGAGGGAATTGTTGATGGGAAGGTTGCACTCGTGAAGGGGGGTGTTCTTTTTATAACTGAAGCCCAACTATTAAAATCAGTTCGTAATCAAGGTGTTTTAATAAAAAATATCTTTAAAATTCTGTGTGTTTTAATAGTTGGTTACTATTTAAATTGGCATTATTAATTACACTTCAATTTCACTGAATACTGGTATTTAAGAAAGTACCATATTCGCAGCGTATAAGACAACCCCCTGGGGCCCGGCGGTGGCACTGGAGGTAAGGTGCCTGCCTTGCCTGCGCTAGCCTAGGACGGACCGCAGTTCGATCCTCCGGCGTCCCATATGGTCCCCCAAGAAGCCAGGAGCAACTTCTGAGCGCATAGCCAGGAGTAACCCCTGAGCGTCACAGGGTGTGGCCCAAAAAAAAAAAGACAACCCCCTAATTTTGCATTTAAAATATAGGTTTAGGCCTATATTCGCTGTATCAGACAGGACATTCCTGTGCTGCATGTGCTGCATGTGTTCCTATGCTCATGTACCACAGTGAGCCAATCACAAGAAGCAAAGGTTCAAAGGTTATACTGTAATAGACTTCCTCTCTGTCTCTGGGCAATCTGAGTAGGCTTTTTACAGTGTAGAGTCGGGTCCAGAACATTGTCTAATTTGCATGCGTAAAAAGCCTGCTTGGATTGGCTGAGTTAGAGAGGCGGGCCAAGCAAGCTTGCAGTGATTGGTGCAGGATCAAGTTGGAAAATTCGTTTTGTGGCAATATTCAAACAATTTTCATTTAGCGGCATATTGAAACATTTTTTTGCGGGCCGGAGAGGTAGCACAGCGGTCTTTGCCTTGCAAGCAGCCGATCCAGGACCAAAGGTGGTTGGTTCGAATCCCAGTGTCCCATATGGTCCCCCATGCCTGCCAGGAGCTATTTCTGAGCAGACAGCCAGGGGTAACCCCTGAGCACCGCTGGGTGTGCCCCCACCCAAAAAAGACAGCCAGGAGTAACCCCTGAGCAACGCTGGGTGTGGCCCAAAAACCAAAAAAAAAAAAAAAAAGAAACGATTTTTTGGGATATACTCGGCATATAAGACGACCCCTGATTTTCAGTTGACTTTTTTTTGTTTCAAAAGTCATCTTATATGCCAGAAAATACGGTAATCAACTTTAATTTAGTAACCTTGTGTCTTTTTCTGTGTTATTATTTTTTGCAAACTTGGGGATTAATCTCAAATTTTGTCAAAATTTTTTTTGAATCTATTAAAAAATTATATGCTCTTCTCTTTTGTCTACTAAACTGATTAAGATGAAAATGAATTGTTTCAAATACTGACTTATTTTGCAATTGACCAAATTAGGTAAACCATCATTAAATCAACAGCTTAGGGGTCTGAGCGGTGTCACAAGTGGTAGGGCTTTGCCTTGCACTTGCTAAAGTAAGAGGGAACAAGGTTCCCCAAACCAGGAGATTTCTGAGTGCAGAGCCAGGAATAAGAACAGTAAGTTAGTAAAACACTAACCTTACATGCAGCTGATACTTGAAACTACCTATGGTCACTCAAGTCCCACTAGGAATGACTCTTGAATGCTGAAGCAGGAATCTTTCCAGAGTACCAATGGATTGGCCTTTAAAACAAAATTAAAAATAAGAGTTACTAAGACTTCTGGTTAAATATTCTTACTATTCTGACAATAATTTCTTTCTTTACTATGATGTACCTCATCCAGCACCTAACCTCTTCATGATTCTTGGATGAGAGGGAGCACTAAACTTTGTATTCCTTTGGTTTTGCGTCCATACCTAGAGGTGCTCTGAGTTTATTCCTAGTTCTGTGCTCTTAAGTAACTCCTTATGTTACTTCTGGTACCACTTATGGTGTCAGAAAGGAATGTTGTTAGTTCCAAGCAAGACAAGTGACTTAATCCCCACCCTGGCCCGCATTTCCTATTACTATTCCTATTACTATTATGAACAGAATCCTTATTAGGGAAAATAAGTATGGTACATCAGGTAGGGCACAGACTTGCACCTTGCCAAAATGCATTCAACATCTCCCATCTCCTATTGTTCCCTGAACACTACCAGGATTGATTCATGAGTGCAGAGCCAAGAGGAACTCCTTACCATCCCATGGTGGAGACCATGAACCAAAAAACGTTCCTGTTAATTGAAATGAATGAAATCAGTTCAGTAGGATGCTACCAGCGGTCAGAAGCTGGCTAAAAAGACAGTACAGAAACGAGGTGTGAAGGTTGACTCACAGCCTTACATGGGGAGGGGGGAGAACAGGAATGTAGAGTAGCACCTCTGAGTCTATCCTGTGTTCAGGTCCCACAGCTTGCCCAAAGATCCAGGATTAAGTTTGTATTTCACCCCCCAGTCACTTGGCATGAGCAGCCTTTCAGTCACCAGATTTTCAAATACATCTATATTAACCCCACTTCTTGGACACCTAGAACTTCTGGGTGCCAGAAGTTGAAACTGGCCCTGACTATGTTAGAGCCTTAATCACATGCTCTTGATTCTGTCCTTCGGTTGTTCATGAGACTTAGCCATTGAAAACCTGTTTCCATAGGCACCTTTGTGCCAGTTTGGATCCTTAGAAAAGAGCATTAGGCAGATCTGAATGTCTATTGCTAAAGACTGTCTCCAAAGTTATTTAGAATGACCCATACAAGCAATGGGCTTCTAATGCCACTTGGAGTCAGTTTGCTGTTTGCAGCCTCTGCACACCATACCTCAAAGAACAGAGGTAGGCCTTAAGGCTGCACTTCCCTAGCTCGAAAATATATCCAGGCAGATCTGATCTCTAAGAGCCCATATGTTCTCCCAAGATTGGCAGGAGCAATTCTTGAATTCAAAATCAGGAGTAACCCCTGAGCATAGACCCCCCCAAAAGTAAAAAATATCCCAAGGCCAAAGTCATAGCACAGTGGGTAGGATGATACAGGGTGACCACTTGTGGTGTCAGGAAGGAATGGAGCTAGTTCCAAATCAATCAAGTCACTTCACCTCCACCCATGCCCTCAAATATCTTTCATCTACTAGCTTTATTTTATTTTATTTTTGGTTTAGATTTTGACGAACCCAGCAATACTTAGAATTTCCTCCTGATTCTCCACACAGGAATTATTCCTGGCATTTCTTGGGACCATATGAGATGCCAGGCATCAAAAGGGTTCAGCCACAATGTCCTCTGCTAAACCATGCCCCTAAAGATCAAATACCTATCAATTAGCTGTGGAGGTAAAATACTTAATCAGTTAAAAATATAAATCACTACTAAAAGAAATAAAATTGATACCTGTAAAAGAAAGCTCATTTTCTGTTTATGAACTTGAAGAATCAACATAGATAAAATAAACTACCTAAAGTACTATATAGACTTACTACCCACTAAAATTCCAATGACCCTTTTCAAAGCCATAGGATAAACTCTGCTAAAATTTGTATGAAACCAACACTCTAAGAATGCACAATGCAATTCTAAGAAAAGAAAACAAGATAGAAGGCCTTTCAATTTCCAACTCTGAACTAATCTACAGAGCTGTAATGATCAAAACTGTAAGGTACTGGATTAAAAATAGACAATTAGACCTCTTGATCCTCCTCTCTCTTTTCTCTAGATATATTAACATACTAAATTTTATTTCTATGATATGCCACAAATAAGTGATATTTTCTATGTCTATTGCTCTCTCTCTGACTCACTTCACTCAAGAATTATAATCTCCATATCCATCCAGGTATAAGCAAATTTCATGGCTTTGGGGCCGGCAAGTTGAAGCTAGAGGTAAGGTGTCTGTCTTGCAAGCACTAGCCAAGGAAGGACTGTGGTTCGATCCTTCGGTGTCCTATATGGTCCCCCCAAGCCAGGGGCAATTTCTGAGTGCCTAGCCAGGAGAACCCCTGAGTATCAAATGGGTGTGGCCTGAAAAAACAAAAAAATTTTCATAGCTTTAATTTTCATAGAAGCTGTGTTGTGTTCCATTGTATAGATGTGCCTACCTTTTTTAGTCACACATCTGTTTTAAGAACCTTGGCACTAAGAGTGGTCAATGAAGTTAGGGTAGTGAAAAGTCCACTATGACAAGGATTATTGGTACTTATCACTCTGGATGAGAACTGGGTGATGGAATGGGATAAAATGATATGAAGATTATCTGTTCATTAACAGTAGTGCATATCAGTGTCAAAAAAAAGGAAAGAAAGAAGTAAAATGCCTCATAGAGGCAGGTGAGGCAGAGTGGATGGGAGGGAATTGGGGACATTGGTGTATGGAAATATGTACTGGGTGGTGTAATTCTATGACTAAAATTCTACTGTATAAAATTTTGTAAACATGGTGCTTAAATAGAGTAATTATACAAAAATAAATAAAGGTAGACTCTCAGACCAAGAAACAGAATTAAGAGTCCTAAGTTAAGACCCAGATTTATTGCAAGATAATTTCTGATTAAGGAGGTAAATATATAAAGTAAAGCAAATAAAATAAGCAAATATTGTTGGAACAATTGGATAAGCACATGTTAAAAATGAAATGAGAATAATACTTCAGACCATTCACAGAAGTAAACTAAAAGTTTACTGACAATATACTTCATATATATATGTGTGTGTGTTTGTGTATATATATATACATATATGTATAGTGAAGGAAACATCAGAACTCTATTAAATTGACTACTGAGTTTTCATTAATTAGATGACCATATTATCAAAGCCAACAACAACAAACAAAAGGGAGTACAATAAATTAAAAGGTTCTTTGACACAGTGAAAGAAATTCAGGATTTAATAGAATACACTCTGTTGTATGGGAGAAAATGTATTCACTCAATTCAAGATACATAAAACACAAAACTCAATCCACAAAACCTAATGAGTCATCCATGAAGATAAAAGATTAAAAAAACTTTCCCAAAGATGAGAAACAGATGATCAAAAGGCATAAGAAAAGTGCTGATTATCAGTCATAATTAGATAACTATTAATCTAAACAGCAAAGACATATATCCTATCTGTAAAAATGATACTTATCAAAAGTCAGGAAACAACCAGTGTTGGCAGGGTTCTGGTGAGTAAGGAACCTTTATTCTCTGCTGATGAGGATTAAAGCCTTCTGGAAAGATAAATGGGCATCTATCAACAAATAGGAATAGAATTTCCATACAACCCATTGACATCCCTTCTTGGCATGTATCCTCCACATACATAAAAAATAATTTGTAAGGATATGTAAACAACATTGTCCATTGCCACACTTAACACAATAGTCAAGTTATAGAAACCCAAATGCCCAAATACAGCCTATTGTTCCAGAAGCTGTGATTTACATATACATTGGAATACTAAAGAGATCTATGAAAGAACCAAATCATGCAATTTACAACATGGATGGAACTAAAATATATTAGGCTGAGTGAAATCAGAAGAATGGGAAAGATAGAAAATGATCTCCCCCACATGTAGATTAAAAGATAAATAGCAAGGTAGCAACAAAGGATCAAAGAGGTTAAAGAAATGTACTGTTGGGGCCGGGAAGGTGGCGCTAGAGGTAAGGTGTCTGCCTTGCAAGCGCTAGCGTAGGACGGACTGTGGTTCGATCCCCTGGTGTCCCATATGGTCCCCCCAAGCCAGGGGCGATTTCTGAACACATATCCAGCAGTAACCCCTGAGCATCAAACGGGTGTGGTCCAAAAACCAAAACAAAACGAACAAAAAAAAGGGATGTACTGTTGGAGTCCATGGGGGAGGGTAGAGGGCACACTGGTGATAGCTGTATTGCTAGTCATGTGAATCACAATGTATTTTTAGTAGTACCATTTTAATGACAGGATCTTAATAAGATTTTCTTTCTTAATAAGATCTTTAAAGCCATTATTACCATATAGCTTCGGAGATACACAAACCCAAACAGTGAAGTTGTATCACCTCAGACTATCTAAAATAATTGAAATCAAGAACTGTTGACACTTGTGTGGCAAAGAGGACTCATCATTTATTGTTGCTGGGACTGTTCTGTGGTTCATTGGTTCATCCTCTGTGGTAAACTATATGGAAATATTTTCAAAAAGGTAATCTAGTTCTGGGTCCGGAACAGTGGCACAAGCAGTAAGGCCTTTGCCTTGCCCACGCTAGCCTAGGACGAACCATTGTTCAATCCCCCGGAGTCCGATGTGGTCACCCAAACCAGGAGCCATTTCTGAGCTCATAGCCAGGAATACTCCTGAGCATCACAGGTGTGGGCCAAAAACCAGAAAAAAAAGGTAAGTAAGTTCTCTTCTAGGTATCTATGCAGCAAACACAAAACACTAAAATGAAAAGATATCTGCACATCTCTCTGTACTTTTAAACTCTTTGAACAAAAGCCAGGATAGGGAAGCAAGCCAAATGCCCGAAAACAAATGGCTACATTAAGAAGCTGTGGTATTTTTATGCAATAGAATACTATGTAGTCAAAGAAAAAAAGCCACGTAGTTTATGGCCACTTAGATGAAATGGGGTCTATCTTGCTGGGAGAAGGAAGAAACACAAATACAAGATTCTCCAACTTGATTTTGCTTTCTCAGTCCCTGCCATTGTATTTTACACTTGATAAAGTATTTGTTCCTTTTTTCTTGTCTGATTTCAAACTGAGATGATTGGAGTTTTTCCCTCTTTTAATTTTTATTTGGAAGGCATGCCTAGTGATGTTCAGAGCTTACTACTGGCTCTATGCACAGAGGTCACTCTTGGTGGTGTTCAGAGTGCCATATCTGGTGTCAGAGCTTCTAGAAAAGGTTGACCACATGCAAAGCAAGCAAAACTCCTACTCAAACTCCCCATAACTGTTTTAGTTTCTTTGGTCCACACCTGTTGGTGGACCAAGTCCTGCCTGTATTTGAGGGTTGCTCTGAGTGGTGCAGGGTTTCAAACATGAGCTAGAATGCAAAATATGGGCTAAGCCCACTATGGACTTCCTTTATTCTTTGTATTGAGTTTTAAATTTGTCTCTGGAGATTTAAACTTCCTTTCTAGGATTGTGTGCTTTGTTCTTTTATTTCCCATTTTGGAGGGGTACAACCAGAGATGCTTAGGGGTGACTCCTGTCTCTGCACACATCCTGGTGGTGCTCAGGCATCATGTAAGTTCCATACATTGCACTGGGTTCAATAGCATTCAAGGCAAATGCCTTATTTGTATTAGCCAACCCTCCCTCATTTTTCTTTGCCAACTGCCCTGTCCTTTGTCTTCTTCCCAATATCTTTTACTCCAGCAAAATTGATCAAATAATGCCTTATAGGCTCTCTTGTAGGTCTCTCCTATGAGTACAGGAGGTATATTAATAAATCTCTCCTTCCCTTTTCACTTACTTATCTGACTGATGCTTATTTATTCAACACCTAAATGACCGATGGGTTCACAATTATTAATTTTTGTGACTCAACAACATGACTTCAAAAGCTAGTGTCATTCTTTGAAAAAAACGTTCACTGGAAAAAAAGAGTGGTCTGGGGAAGAGAAAAAAAAGTTCGGGGGCATTTTGAATATAAATTCTACATAGATCTGAGTTATGCAGGTATTTTCTCCACCTCTGTTTATATTCTTATTCTTAGAGTAATGTCTATATTACAGAAAAATAAATTTCAAGTAAATTCCAACTTATCAGTTTTCTCTTTTTTATGGATCATGCTAAATACTAAATTTAAGAGCTTATACACTTAACGTTAACGCAATTACCTAAATATCCTGCTATCTTCTCTTTCTGCTTTTCCTTTGTTTTTGACTCATACTCAGTGGTGCTGAAGAGATAATATTGGTACAGTTCTGAGAGGGTCTTCTGGTGGCCGAACTTAAGTTTGGGGCTCCCCACTTGAGGGTATTGTGCTGAGTGAAGTCAGGATACAGAACTATCTCTCACACGAGATATAAAAAGATATAAAATGGTAATAAAAATGGACACGGACAAAAAGACTAGTACACAGAACTGGGTTTACCACTGGTTGGGCATGGAGAGATAAAGGAGTTGGGAGGTGACACTGAGACATATGTGAAGGGAAGCTAATACTCTGGTAAAAGTTGTGATGTCCAAACATTGTATTCGTGAAATTTCATCATTAACATTATTATAAATCATGGTGCTTCGATTTAAGAAAAGAACAAAGAATTATAATATATCAATTACAAATCATGAGCTCCACCATTTGAGTCATTTTTCCTGATCATCTCCTGTGTGACTGTGTGTATGTATGTGTGTGTGTGTGTGTGTGTGGTGTCTGTGTCTGTGTCTGCATCTGTGTTTTTACATACGGGTCCCATTTGGAAATTTAAAAAAGTTTAAAAGTGTATTTGACGCACCATGTTTAATGCAACATGATATAGTCTTCCATCATTCACTAATGAAAAAGTGGTAGGATGGATGCTTGAATAATATGATGCTTGAGTTCATGTTCTGACTTCCCCTCAGTTATAGTAAAAGAATCAGTTTGGTGATCAGTATAAAATAACATTCTGTGACTCTAGGTAATTTTGGTTGGAGGGGGACACAGTCAGCGGTGATTAGGGACTACTTGTGGCTCAGACATGGGAGGTTGCTTGGTAAATTACTGAGTTATGCTATGGGAATTTTTTGGATGGTGAGTTTTTTTAGGGGTGGATTTTTTAAATTAGGACTGATTGCAGTCTATAGATTACATTAGGATGAATTGACATCTAAATAATATTGAGAATTCTAATATGTGAACTTGGAATTACTCTGCATGCGTAGTTCTACACTTTTCTACATAGGAATTCAATACATATTTTTATTTTACATTTTAGTTTTGGAGTCACATCCAATGCAGCTCAGGGACATTCTGGCGAAGCATGTGCTCAGTCCATTGAGTTCTCTCTTCTATTCCTGAATATATTTTTAATTATGTGTATTTTATTATTTGGGTACTACTGTAAATGAGCATTGTTCATCACATTTCAAATTCAATTTAATACTGAATTTAAAAAAGTAATCAGAGGCTGGAGAGATAGCACCTGTGGTAGGGCATTTGCCGTAGATACAGAAGGATGGTGATATAAATCCTGGCCTGCTGGGAGAGATTTCTGAGTGTAGAGCCAGAAGTAACCCCTGAGAGCTGCCAGAGGTGACCCAAAAACAATAAATAAATAAATAATCAACTTAATAAAATGATCTTGTGTCTTTCTAGTGTTATTATTTTTTCAAATTATGGAATGGATCAAATTTTGTCAAATATATTTTAGTACTTACTGAAATAATTATATGCTCTTTTCTTTTGCCTATTAAAATGATGAATGATGAGAGGCCAGAGTGGTGGCGCACTGGTAGGGCTTTCAACTTGCAAGTGGCTGTGCAGGACAGAAAGTGGTTTGATCTCCCAGCATCTCATATGTTTCCCCAGCCAGAAGCGATTTCTGATTGCATAGCCAGGAGTAACCTCTGACCATCAAGAGATGTGGCCCAAACACCAAAAAAAAAAAAAGAATTGTTGAAAATAAAATGTGTCAAACATTGACATATCTTGGAATTCATCAGAATAGGCAAGTCTTCATTATGATTAACAGCTTTTAGGTGCCTGAAATAAGTGTGTAAGACACTTACCTTGTTTGCAGCCAATCCAGGTTCAAAATTTGGCACTACATATGGTCCATCAAGTCCCTCTAGGAATGATTCCTGAATGCAGAGGCAGGAATAATCCCTGAGTACCAATGGATGTGGCATATAAAACAAAATAAAAAAAATAACGTTCATTACGATGTCTAGCTAAATATCTTTACAGTGCTGATAATAAATTCCTTCCTTTACTACCTTTGCCCTCATCAACCAACTCAGTTGTTCATGATTCTTTGCTAAGAGGGATGACTAAACTTTTTATTCTTTTGTCCATACCTATCAGTGCTCTGGTATTACTCTTAGCTCTGTGCTCATGAATAATTCCTTTTGGTATTTGTGATACCAATTGTGGTATCACGTATGGAATAGAGCTAGTCCCAAGCTAGAAAATGACAGAACCACTGCCCTTGTCTCATTTCCTGCTTCTTGGAATGAATGGAATCCATTTATTAGGATGCTAGCAGAAGCCAAATCTGGCTACAAAGTCAATACAGAAAAGTGATGTGAAGGCTGACTTACAGCCTTACTTGGTTGGAGAACATAGATGAAGAGGAACATATCTAAGACTCCTCTAGTGTGGAATCCACCACTTGCCCAGAGACCTAGGATTAAGGTTGGATTTCACCCCCGAAGTCATCTGACATGAGCAGCAGTTTTCAAATGCATATATTAACCCCACTTCTTGGAAGACTAGACCTTCTCTGTGCCATAGAACTTGAACTTGGCCCTGGCTAGCTCAGAGTTTTAATCACATGGTCTTGATTCTGTCCTTTGCTTGGACATGATAAATTGGCCAATGTAAGCCTGTTTTTAAAGGCCCCTTCTGATCTGGTGAAAGATTCCCTCATTTTATCGCATCTGTATGAAGCGAGTCACGGGGATTGTTGGACCTGTTCTTGCAGCCCCCATATGTACCAATAATGCCACATGGCATTATTCCTTGTTTGCATACGCACATTAAAATGGTGAAATTCTATACATACAAATGAGTTCTTATCTAACAGAGATGGGAACACACAAAACTTGTAGTGCAATTGGACCTTACACCCTGAACATTGACATAATGACCTGGTGCAGGCATCAGAAGAATAGGCATTCTCCATTCACCCCTGAACTAGGGAAGCCACCTACGAAACATCCAACATTGTCTATAACATCACCTGGAAGCAATCCTCTACCAGGGAAGACCCTACTGCTGCTCTGACATCGACCTACTCAAAAGAGACTTCCGTTAACACTGAGAAAACTTAACAAAAATAATGTCCTGCTTACTGGACAGGGCTCTCTGCATTGCCCTTTAATTGTGGGGTGAAACTAGAGGACGCTCTACACCAGCCTGATAACAATGTAGGATATGCAGATTCCAGGATATTTTGCCAACAACAGAGACTGTTTGAAAAATAAAACTGTATTGGCACTACAGACAAAGACTTGAATTAGACAAACTATTTTGCCGGAGCCTAGAGCTGGTCTTATGCCAGGAAACTTCAGGGGTAGGGTCTCCTTGTATTTAGGCCAAGGCTTTTTCTTTCCATGTCACCCATATTTTGGTGGGCCTATGCAAACAATAATTGCCACTATAACACCGTTTTTACTTTGCTCCTTTGACTCTAAACCTTAAAAAAAACCTAATTAAACTTTTGAGGTTAACATAAACTAATATGCATATGCATGGAAATGTAAAAAATACTATACCTTCAATGTTTAAGGAGTTACACAAATATCATGGCTTTAAATTGCTTTGTGTACCACTAAGAAATGCTATAATGTACATCTGGAGACTTGAGGGACAAAGTATATTGTACATGGGTTCTTTTTTATTTCTTCTTAATGTTCCTTGACTGTATGTTCAAAATTAAGGTGTCAGCAATGGGATTTCTTCTCAGAACTCTGTTTATTGGTGATTGTCCATCCACGGTAACTTTACCTTGTCCTCTTCCTTTGCATCATTGTTCTAATAATTAAAAAAGGCCCCTTTATGCCAATTTAAAATCTCAGACAGGAAAAGCATTAGGCAGATACAACGTCTATTGCTAAGGACTTTCTCGAAAGTCATATGAAATGACAATTACCATTAGTTATCTAAAGATCCTCATATCTTCTCATTTTGTTTTACTTTTAGTTTTTGTCAGTGGTACTGAAGAGATCATCCTGGCACAGTTCTGAGGGGGGCTCCCAGTGCCAGCAATTAAGCTTGGGACTTCCCATATGCAAATGATAATTTTATGTAGATAGTACTGGAGGGTATTTTGCTGAGTGAAGTCAAAAGGATAGATACAGAACTATGTATCTCACATATTGGATAGAAAAATATATAAAATGGGAATAAGAAGTGGCAAAATACAAGAAAACTGGTTCACAGAACTGGGCTTACCGACTTTTGGATACGGAGAGACAAAGAGGTTGGGAAGGGACACTGAGACATAGGTGGAGGGAAGAAGGTACTCTGGTGGAGGATCGTGGAGGATGTGATGTCTAAAAATTGCATTCGTGAAATTCCAACATTAACATTATTGTATTTCAATTTATAAAAAAGAACAAAGAATTATAATATAACAATTAAAAAGCAAAAGCTCTAGCCCTTTGAACAATTTTCCTGTTCCTCTCCTTTGTGTGTGTGTAAATATGTCTCCCATTTGCAATTTTAAAGGAAGATTAAAGTGTATATAAAACAAAAACAAAAAACCCCCACAAAAATAAAAAATAAATAAATGTTTATTTGAGACATTATGATATATTCTTCCCCAGTGGAAAAATTGTAGCGTGGATGCTTGACAAGTGTGTTGCTTGACAAATGTGATGCTTGAGATAATGTTCTGACATGTCCTCCCTTACAATAAAGGAATCAGTTTGATGATCTGTATAAAGTAACATTCTGGGACTGTAGGTAATTTTGGTAGCAGGGGGACACAGTCATCTGTGCTTAGGAACTACATGTGACACATTCCTGTGGGGTTGCTTTGAAAACTGAGTTCTGTCCTGGGTAATTTTTTGGAGGTTGAATCTTTTCAGGGGGCATTTTTTAATTTTATTGGGAATGAGTCAAATCTATAGATTACACTGGGATGAACTTACATCTAAAGAACATTAAGAATTCTAATCTGTGAACTTGGAACTATGCAATAGTCTATATTTTTCTATATAACTATTCTATACATATTTTTATTTTACATTTTAGATTGGAGCCACATCCAGTGCCTTGGGTGGAGTAATCTTTCTTGGCTATATTCAGGTACCATAGGTGGTCCTGGGAATTAAACTTGGGACTCCATCATGCAAAGGATGTGCTCCCTCCATTAAATTATCTCTTCAAACCCTGCATATTTTTTTAAATTATGTGTTTTATTATTTGTATAACATTATAAATGGGCATTGCTCATTACATTTAAATTCCATTTGACACTGATATTAAAGAAAGCAATTAGCTTTAAAATATTAACCTTATTTCCTCAGTGTTATTATTTTTTCAAACTCTGAAATGGGTTTGAAATCCACATAACTTGATCTCTCTAGCCCTGCCTCCCAACTAGAGGGGGAAATAATGGAGGCACCAAGACCAAACAGGTATAAGTCCACTAAGTAATTAACTAGACACAGAGGGGACCACGCATTCTAGCAGCCCCTGGGGGGAAGAGTGGAGATTATGGGAGGAAGAATGGGAGCGGTTGTGGGAGGACAATTCGGTGGTGGGAATTCCCCTGATTCAATGTAAATATGTACTTGGAATATTACTGTGAACGATATGTAAGCCACTACAATTAAAATAAAAATTATGTTAAAATATATATATATATATTTGGTATATAATGCAATAATTATATGCTATTTTCTTTTGCTTATTAAAATGAAGAATGATGAAAATAAAATGTTTCAAACACTGACTTATCAGGGAATTCATCAGATTAGTCAAGACTTCATTAAGATTAACAGCTTTGAGGGGGCTGAGATCACTGTGTAACACACTTACCTTGCATAAAGCCGATGCAGGTTCAATTCTTGGCATTGCATATGGTCTTCAAAGTTCCTCTAGGAACGATTCCTGAATGCAGAAGAAGGTGTAATACCTGAGCACCAATAAAAGTAGCCTATGAATCAAATAAAAATAAATAAGAATTACTATGATTTCTGGCTAAATATACTTACAATTCCGATAATGTCTTTCTTTTACTATATTTGTCCTTATCCAGCACCTCAGCTATTCATGATTCTTTGCTGAGATACAGGACTAAACTTTTTACTCTTTTTTTCCATACCTAGGAATGTTGAGGGCTTATTCCTAGCTCTGTGCTCATGAATAACTCCATATGTTACTTGGGTACCACTTGCGTCAGAGATGCAATGGAATTACTTTCAAGTCAGACAAGTAACTACATCCCCACCCTGGACCACATTCCTGTTACTTGGAATGAATGGATTCCATTTAGTAGGAAAAATAGGTATGCTACAGTGGGAAAGGCACTTGCCTTGGCCTTGACCAAAAATGGGTTCAATTTCTTCCGTCTCATATTGTTCCCCTTGAGCACTACCAGGAGTGATTCATGAGTGCAGAGCCAAAGGAAATCCTTCGCATATGATGGTGGAGACCATGTACCAAAACAAAGTTCGTGCTCATTTGAAAGAATGAAATTAGATAATTAGGATGGTACCAGGGGCCAGAAGTTGGCTTCAAAGACAAGAAGGAAATGTGGTGTGAAGTTTGACTCACAGCCTGACTGGGTGGAAAACAGGGATGGAGCACCTCTGAGGCTCCCCTGTGGCATGAGCGGCTTTTCAGTCACCAGGTTTTTAAATGCATATATAAACCCCACTTCTAGGACACCTAGAAGGTTTGGGTGCCAGGGATCTTGAACTTGGCCACAGCTACCTCAGAGCATGTACTTGATTCTCTCCTTTGGTTAGACATGATAAAATGAGCAATGTGAACCTGTTTCCAAAGGCACCTTCATGCCAGTTTGGATCCTCAGACAAGAGCATCAGGCATATATCAATGTATATTGCTAAGGACTGTCTCCAAAGTTATTCAGAATGACCCATTTCAGCAATGGGCTTCTGGTTCTACTTGTAATCCATTTGCTGTTTGCAGCCACTGCACACCTTACCTCATGAGACAGAGGTAGGCCTTAAGGCTGCACTTCTCTTTTTCTAAAAGATATCCCAGCTGATATATATTTAGAATAGTGGTTTTGATCCCCGAGAGCCCATATGTTCTCTCAAGCCTGGCAGAAGCGATTACTGAATGCAGAGTCAGGAGTAACCCCTGAGCATAGCCCCCAAACAAAAAAATGTGTCCCAGGTCAAAGTAATAGCACAATGGGCAGGATGGTACTGGGCTACCACTTTGGTGTCAGAGATGAAAATCGAGTTATTTCCAAGACAGACAAAAATCTTCACCCCCACATGCCCTCAATTATTTTTTATGCTCAGCTTTATTTTATTTTTGATTTGAATTTTGGGCAGACAAACCTAGTATTGCTTAGAAATTACTCCTGGGTCTCGAAATTATTCCTGGCAGTTCTCAGACCACGTGTGATGCCAAGCATCACTCTGGTTCAGCCACATGCAAAGAAAACACACTCTTCACTATATTATGACTTTGGCTCAATGCTTCAGTTTTCTATGAGTTGCGTGAGTTTATTATTGCAAGTAGTCATTCTTTGTATTCCAGCTTTCTTGATGCATAATTGAAGCTACTTAAAATACATGACCTGATCATTTGATATACCAACAGTATTAGTCCAAATAAAAAACCTGGGTGTACTATAGATATAACAAATACTGTCCCCCAGACACCTTTGGCAGTAGTGACACATTCTGCAACTGAGAACAACATTAACTCACTGCACTCAGTTAAGTGTCTGGGGAGCATACTCAGCATTCTTCAGGGTATATATCTAGCTCAAAGCTCACTCCTAAGAATATAACTTAGAGACACTAAAACACAATACAAAACTGTCCTCTGCATTCATATTTTCAATGTAGAACTATTTACAATAGCCAGAATTTGGACACATCCCAGGTGCACAACATCAAATGAGTTCCTAAAAAACTGTGGTACATCTATACAATGGCATACTTTTCAGCTGTTAGAAAAAATGCAGTCATGAAGTTTACATATTCATGAATGGACATGGAGACTATCATACTGAGTGAAAGAGTCAGAGGGAGAGAGATAAACTCAGAATAATCTCACTCATCTGTGAGATTTAAGAAAAAAGAGTATGGTAATTATACTCAATGTAATAGAGATGAGAAATGGAAGGACAATTCCATGATATGAAGCTTTCCACAAAGACTGGTGAGTTAGAAAATAACTGCACTTACAACTACTATCATAATATTAGTGAGAGAGAAATACAATGTCTGTCTGTCCTAGAGACAAGCTGGGAGTGTATGAGGAGGGAAACAGAGACATTGGTGGAGACAAAACCCTATAACTGTGGGGTCTTTGAGCGGGGGACCATGCAGACAGGACCTCTGTTCTGAGGTCAAGTGTGCAGGGATTTGGGACCCCCAAGCCAGACCAGGCCTTCAAGACAAGGCTGGGAAGCTGGGTCTCTGGGGGGTTGGGGAAAGGGAAATAAGACCATTCCATGGCCAAAAACGGGGCTTTGCAGGGGATCTCTTGCAAGGGGGGGGGTCCTTGTTCATCAGTACTCATTTCCAAAAACACATGGGAGCTAGCGCATCCTCGCATCAACTGTACTTTGTTAACCATGATTCCATAATGCTCACAATTCTAGTTTGTTCCTACGAAAGGTAATGGAATGCCAATACTCAGAGGATGATACTTGAATAGAACTCTAAAGTCTGTCTATATGTAGGCACGAATTTCTATACAGTTGTCTTCACTCTGATCACAAATCTAAACTGTAAACATCCAAGTCTATATAGCCAATCCAAGTATATATAGCCCCTCTTATATATTCTTCCTCCCCCCTCAGAAACCCTTCTATCTTCTAATCCCCAATCGTGATCAATTACCCTCCTTATTGAACCCTCTTTACCTTCAGTTCTGAACTCATTAGGCAACAAAACCGACCTCCTGCCCAATAAACCACCACCCAACTCCCAAAATCTTGTGCCCCAGCAAGCAACTACAGCCAACACACTCGCTGACTTATGCTTTGTGACACTTCTCACCCCCCTCTACTCTTAGACTACTTAGAGTCTAAGACTCTAAGTCTACTTTGACTCTAAGAGTCTACTTCTAAGAGTAGAACTGAGCACACTGTCTAAATATGAACCAAGGGATTCACCAGTACCAGATTTATCCCTCTGGACAAGAAAAAAATGCGGTGTGAAGGTTGACTCACAGACTTACCAGGGTGGAGAATATTGCTGGAGAAGAGCACATCTAAGTTTCTTCTGAGTGCGGTACCTACAACTTTCCCGCAATCCAGGATCTTCTTTGTACTTCAACCAGAAGTCAGGTGGCAAGAGAAGCATTTCAGTCAGCAGGTTTTCAAATGCATCGATAAGGACCACACCCTTTAGGCGAATAGAATTAATGTTGCATCTAACTTGAACTTGGTGGTGGTTAGATCAGAGCCTTAATTACCTGGCCTGCATTCTGTCCTTTTGTTGAACATGATGACTACTTGCCCAATGCTAACCTGTTTCCAAGGGCACCTTAATGTCAGTTTGAAACCTCAGACAGGAAGATCATTAGGCAGATATGAAGGTATATTTCTAAGGACTGTTTCCAAGTTAACTGAAATGACCCATACCAGCAATGGGCTTCCGAACATCCTTGGATCCGTTTGCTGTTTGCAGCCTCGGTAGACCATACCTCATGGACAGAAGTATGCCTTGCTTGAGCTGCACTTCTCTATCACTAACAGATGTCCTGTAAGTGCTGGAGATATATATAAAATAGTGCATTTGATCCCTGACAGACCACATGTCCTCCATACCCAGCAGAGCTCTTCCTGAATCAAACCCACGAGGATCCCAAGCATAGAACCCCAGCAACCAAAACATGCCCCAGATCACAGTGATAGCATAGTGGATAGGATGGGTATAGGGTGTTTTAGGTGGAATGGAGCAAGGTCCATTCAAACGAGCCTTCACCCTCATCCTGGCCCTCAACTCCTTATGATTGTCCAAGGTTTTATTTCAATTAATTTTTGTTTTGGATTTTGTGACACCCCAAGGTATTCTAGAAATTATTCTTGGCTCTGGGCTCAGAAATGTTTCCTTGAGTACACAAGGAAATGTAGGGAATGCTAAGGAACAAACTACATCAGTGTTTTGCCAGGCAAAAGCCTTCCCCACTGTAATATGCCTCCAGCCCCATGCTTCAGCTTTCTATGTCTTGCATTAGTTTACCACTACAACCAATATTTCATTGTTCTCCAGTTTCTTGAAGGATAATTTCAGCTACTTAATGCGCACCACATATTCATTTGATATACCAACAATACTGATCCAAATATAAAACTTGGGAGTACTATAGATATAGCAGATTCCTTTCCCCAGGCCCTTTTGGTGTAGTGACTCATTCTGCCATTGACGATCATGTTCACTCACCTCCTTCAGTAAACTCTTTGGGAGCATACTCAGCATTGTTCAGGATTTCCAGCTAGCTCAAACTTATTCCAAGGAAGGTAACCTAGAAAAACAAAAAACTAGAGACAAAACTAACCTCTGCATTTCTATTTTCATTGTAGCACTATATAAAATAGCCAGAATCTGGAAACATCTCAGAGGCACGACAACAGAGGAGTTTATAAAGAAATGGTTGGACATATACACACTGGTATGATATGCAACCACTAGGAAAAATGAAGTCATGAAATTTGCCTATGCCTGGATAGACATGGAGATTATCATGCTGAGTGAAAGGAGTCAGAGCGAGAGATATGGACACAGTATAATCTCAGTCATTTGTGCAATTTACAATAAAGAAAAGACAGCATATTCAGGACAGAACTTACAATATGGTAAGGAGAGGCCTATAGTGATCAGGGCTGAATCCATTCCCTAACAGGTAGCTGACGAAAAGTTGGTAAACAGAGTTAGAGAAGTAATTGCAGTGAGAACTACCGTGACAATATTACTAAGAGAGAAACAGAATGTGTATCTGAGAGACAGGCTTGGCGTGTGTGAGGACAGAAACAAAGATTGTTGGAGGGAAACAGTTATTGTGGTGAAGGCTGTTATACATACGATGACTGAAACCCAGGAACAAACACTTCGGTACCACCTTGCTTATATAAATACTTCTTTAAAAACTTCAAAGGCTACCTACTTGAGATACATATGTCTATAATTTCTCCCATTCTTCTGGCCAGGAATCCAGGGTATGTCATATCAGGACATGTGCTTTAATGCTGAGGCCCATTTCTGTCTTTTATATAAATTTTGTATAAAAAAATCTTTGAATTGGGCTAGAGCAAAGACAACAAAGAAAAGAGGGTGTTTGCCTTGCATGCAGCTGTTCCAGATTCTATCTCGAACCATCCCGTAATTACAAATATCCCCTCCACCCCCAGATGAGAAAAAACAATGATTACTCCTAGGAGACTTGGGTAATTATATGTTAGCAGAGATAAAAGTCAGTACAGGCTAGCCAAATGCCCGCTCCAATTCTCTTTCATGCAGACTAATTTGCCAGCGGATTGAGAATGATGGGGAAACAATAATGATCAGCTTGAAGTTTCAACTTGCAAATCCATGAGTGCCTGTAATATACTGGAATAAAAGAATACATTTTCTACGAGAAATTAAGAAATATAATAATAATGGGAAATAGCACCAATAATCAATTAAGAAGATCGCTTAATATAATGGGGTGTTCCTTCAGTTACTGACATCTAGCTGGAAACATAAATGAGGTTTCAAAGTCAGTGACTTTCTGAATGAGCGGATCAAAATAGAATAAGTTCATTCTAGAAACATCTCCAATTCTATCAAGAAGTGATTCTTCCTGGTATACCGAGAGGTGAGATGAGAAATTTTTTTTTGGTGTGTAGCAATAGATTGTCCAACCAGATAGACAAAGGCTATCTTTTTAGTGTGAATGAAGCCCAACCCCGAGTAAATGTGAACCAAGGGAATCACCAGTTACCAGATTTATCCTTCTGGACAAGAAGGATATGCGGTGTGAAGGTTGACTCACAGCCTTACCGGGGTGGAAACATTGCTGGAGAGGAGCACATCTAAGGTTCTTCTGAGTGCGGTACCTACAACTTTCCCGCAATCCAGGATCTTGTTTGTACTTCAACGAGTAGTCAGATGGCAAGAGAAGCATTTCTGTCAGCAGGTTTTCAAATGCATCTATAATAACCACATGATTTAGGCAAAAAGAATAAATGTTCATCTAACTTGAACTTGGTGGTGGTTAGAACAGAGCCTTAATCACCTGGCCTGGACTCTGTCCTTTTGTTGGACATGATGACTACTGCCCAATGCTAACCTGTTTCCAAGGGCACCTTAATGTCAGTTTGAAACCTCAGACAGGAAGATCATTAGGCAGATATAAAGGTATATTTCTAAGGACTGTTTCCAAGTTAACTGAAATGACCCATACCAGCAATGGGCTTCCGAACATCCTTGAATCCGTTTGCTGTTTGCAGCCTCTGTAGACCATACCTCATGGACAGAAGTACGCCTTGCTTGAGCTGCACTTCTCTATCACTATCAGATGTTCTGGAAGTGCTATAGGTATATATGAAATAGTGCATTTGATCCCTAAAAGCCCACATGTTCTCCATACCCAGCAGAGAATTTCCTGAATCAAACCCACGAGAGTCCCAAGCATAGAACCCCAACAACCAAAATGTGCCCCAGGTCACAGTGATAGCATAGTGGATAGGAAGGACCTTGGGTAACACAGAGGGTGTGTGAGATGGAATGGAGCAAGGTCCATTCAAACGAGCCTTCACCCTCATCCAGGCCCTCAACTACTTTTGATTGGCCAGGGTTTCATTTCAATTAAATTTTGTTTTGGATTTTGTGCCACCCCAAGGTATTCTAGAAATTATTCTTGGCTCTGGGCTCAGGAATGTTTCCTTGAGTACACAAGGAAATATAGGGAATACTAAGGAACAAACTACATCAGTGTTTTGCCAGGCAAAAGCCTTCCCCACTGTAATATGCCTCCAGCCCCATGCTTCAGCTTTCTATGTCTTGCATTAGTTTATCACTACAACCAATATTTCATTGTTCTCCAGTTTCTTGAAGGATAATTTCAGCTACTTAATGCGCACCACATATTCATTTGATATACCAACAATACTGATCCAAATATAAAACTTGGGAGTACTATAGATATAGCAGATTCCTTTCCCCAGGCCCTTTTGGCGTAGTGACTCATTCTGCCATTGACGATCATGTTCACTCACCTATTTCAGTAAAGTCTTTGGGGAGCATACTCAGCATTCTTCAGGATTTCCAGCTAGCTCAAAGCTTATTCCAAGGAAGGTAACCTAGATACACAAAAAACTAGTGACAAAACTAACCTCTGCATTTCTATTTTCATTGTAGCACTATATAAAATAGCTAAAATCTGGAAACAACTCATAGGCATGACAACAGAGGAGTTTATAAAGAAACGGTTGGACATATACACACTGGTATGATATGCAACCACTAGGAAAAATGAAGTCATGAAATTTGCCTATGCCTGGATAGACATGGAGATTATCATGCTGAGTGAAAGGAGTCAGAGGGAGAGATATAGACACAGAATAATCTCAGTCATCTGTGCGATTTACAATAAAGAAAAGACAGCATATTCAGGAGAAAACTTACAATATGGTAAAGACATGCCTATAGAGATCACGGCTGAATCTGTTCTCTAACAGGAACCTGACAAAAAGTCGGTGAGCAGAGTTAAAGAAGTAACTGCTGTGAGAACGACCATGACAATATTACTAAGAGAGAAACAGAATGTGTGTCTGAGAGACAGGCTTGGTGTGTGTGAGGACAGAAACAGAGAAGATTGTTGGAGGGAAACAGTTATTGTGGTGAAGGCTGTTCTACATGCGATGACTTAAACCCAAGAACAAAGACTTTGGTACCCCCTTGCTTATATAAATACTTCTTTAAAAACTTCAAAGGCTACCTACTTGAGATACAGATGTCTATAATTTCTCCCATTCTTCTGCCCTGGAATCCAGGGTATGTCATATAAGGACATGTGTTTTAATACTGAGGCCCATTTCTGTCTTTTATATAAATTTTGTATAGAAAATCTTAGAATTGGTCTGGAGCGAAGACAACAAAGAAAAGAGGGTTTTTGCCTTATATTTAGCTGATCAAGATTCTATCAAGAACCATCCAGTAACTACCCATACCCCCCCACCCGAGATGAAAGAAAACAAAGATCACTCCTGGGAGACTTGGGTGATTATATTTTAGCAGAGACATTAGTAGTAACAGGCAAGCCAAATGCCCACTCCAATTCTCTTTGATACAGCGGATTGAGAATGATGGGGAAACATTAGTGATCAGCTGGAAGTTTCAACTTGCTAATCCATGAGTGCCTGTAATATATCTGGAGTAAAAGAACAGATTTTCTACGTGAGATTAAGAAGTATATCAGTAAAGTGAAATAACACCAATAATCTATGAAGATCGCTTAATATTCTGGGATGATCCTTCAGTTACTGACATCTAGCTGGAAATATAAATGAGTTTTCAAAAGCAGTGGCTTTCTGAATGAGGGAACAAAATAGAATAAGTTCATTCTAGAAACATCTCCAATGCTACTGAGAAGTGATTTTTTCTTGGTATACAGTGAGGTGAGATGAGAAATGTTTTTGGGGTGTGCAGCGATAAGATTGTCCATCCAGCTACACAAAGACTATCTTTTTAGTGTGATTAAAGCCCAACCCCTGACTACTGTGAACCAAGGGAATTACCAGTTAGCAGATTTATCCCTCTGGACAAGAAGGAAATGCGGTGTGAAGGTTGACTCCCAGCCTTACCGGGGTGCAGAGCTTTCCTGAAGAGGAGCACATCTAAGGTTCTTCTGAGTGCGGTACCTACAACTTTCTCGCAATCCAGGTTCTTGTTTGTACTTCAACCAGAAGTCAGGTGGCAAGAGAAGCATTTCAGTCAGTATGTTTTCAAATGAATCTATAATAACCACATGCTTTGGGCGAAAAGACTTAATGTTGCAGCTAACTTGAACGTGGTGGTGGCTAGATCAGATCCTCAATCACCTGGCCTGGATTCTGTCCTTTTCTTGGACATGATGACCTGCCCAATGCTAACCTGTTTCCAAGGGCAACTGAATGTCAGTTTGAAACCTCAGACAGGAAGATCATTAGGCAGATATAAAGGTATATTTCTAAGGACTGTTTCCAACTTAACTGAAATCACCCATACCAGCAATGGGCTTCCGAAAATCCTTGGATCCATTTGCTGTTTGCAGCCTCTCTAGACCATACCTCATGGACAGAAGTACGCCTTCCTTGAGCTGCACTTCTCTATCACTATCAGATGTCCTGGAAGTGCAGTAGATATATATGAAATAGTGCCTTTGATCCCTGACAGCCCACATGTTCTCCATACCCAAGAGAGCTCTTCCTGAATCAAAGCCACGAGGATCCCAAGCATAGAAACCCAACAACCATACCGTGCCCAAGGTCACAGTGATAGCATAGTGGATAGGAAGGACCTTGGGTAACACAGAGGGTGTGTGAGATGGAATGCAGCAAGGTCCATTCAAACGAGCCTTCACCCTCATCCTGCCCCTCAATTACTTTTGATTGTCCAGGGTTTCATTTCAATTAATTTTTGTTTTGGATTTTGTGCCACCCCCATGTATTCTGAAATTATTCTTGGCTCTGGGCTCAGGAATATTTCCTTCAGTACACAGGGAAATGTAGGGAATGCTAAGGAACAAACTAGGTCAGTGTTTTGCCAGGTATAAGCCTTCCCCACTGTAATATGCCTCCAGCCCCATGCTTCAGCTTTCTATGTCTTGCATTAGTTTATCACTACAACCAATATTTCATTGTTCTCCAGTTTCTTGAAGGATAATTTCAGCTACTTAATGCGCACCACATATTCATTTGATATACCAACAATACTGATCCAAATATAAAACTTGGGAGTACTAGAGATATAGCAGATTCCTTTCCCCAGGCCCTTTTGGCGTAGTGACTCATTTTGCCATTGACGATCATGTTCACTCACCTCCTTCAGTAAAGTCTTTGGGGAGCATACTCAGCATTCTTCAGGGTTTATAGCTAGCTCAAAGCTCACTCCTAGGAATATAACCTAGAGACACTAAAACACAATACAAAACTGACCTCTGCATTCCTATTTTCAATGTAGCACTATTTACAATGTCCAGAATTTGGACACATCCCAGGTGCACAACAACAAATGAGTTGCTAAAAAAACTGTGGTACATCTAAACAATGGAATACTTTTCAGCTGTTAGAAACAATGCACTTATGAAATTTGCATATTCTTGGATGTACATGGAGACTATCATGCTGAGTGAGTCAGCGGGAGAGAGATAAACTCAGAATAATCTCAATCATCTGTGAGATTTAAGAAAAAAAGACAGTATGGTAATTATACCCATTGTAATAGAGATGAGAAATGGAAGGACTATTCCATGATATGAAGCTTTCCACAAAGTCTGGTGAGTTAGAAAATAACTGCACTGAGAGCTGCTATGATAATATTAGTGAGAAAGAAATACATTATCTGTCTCTCCTAGAGACAAACTGGGAGTGTATGAGGAGGAAAACAGAGACAGTGGTGGATGCAATATCCTGTAACTGTGGGGTCTTTGAGCGGGGAGCTTGCAGACAGGACCCCTGTTTTGAAGTCAAGTGCAGGGATTTGGGACCCCCAAGCCAGACCAGGCCTTCAAGACAAGGCTGGGCAGCTGGGTCTCTGGGGGGTTGGGGAAAGGGAAATCAGACCCTTCCATGGCCAAAAACGTGGCTTTGCAGGGAATCTCTTGCAAGGGGGGTCCTTGTTCATCAGTACTCATTTCCAAAAACACATGGGAATAGCGCACCCTCGTGCCAACTGTACTTTTTTATCCATTATTCCATAATTCTCACAATTCTAAATTGTTCCTAGGAAAGGTAATGGAATGCCAATACTCAGAGGATGATACTTGAATAGATCTCTAAAGTCTGTCTATATGTAGGCACGAATTTCTATACAGTTGTCTTCTCTCTGATCACAAATCTAAACTGTAAACTATCCAAGTCTATATAGCCAATCCAAGTCTATATAGCCCCTCTTACATATTCTTCCTCCCCCCTCAGAAACCCTTCTATCCTCTCATCCCCAATCGTCATCAATTATCCTCCTTATTTATCCCTCTTTACACTTAGTTCTTAACTCATTTGGCACCAAAACCGATCTCCTGCCCAATAAACCACCACCCAGCTCCCAAAATCTTGTGCCCCAGCAAGCAACTACAGCCAACACACCCGCTGACTTATGCTTTTTGACATTTCTCACCCCCCTCTAAATGTGAACTGTTGCATGGTACTGGATTCAGCTTCAGAAAGACCCCAGATCACTGACACTACCTGATCCCCTAATGCTGCAAATCATGTCTCAAACTCAACAAGACCATGGTGTGGGATGAAAATGTGCCTTGGGTTTCACCCCCCAGAAGATTTCTCAAAAGACTTAATTTGGGGTGCCTATATTGCCTTTGTAACATGTTTAATATCTCTATAATAATGCATCATAGGATATTTATTTCCAAACATAAAGGTAGCCTCCTCTATCACATTTTCCCTTTGATTACTTTCTTAATTAAGTTTTTTTGCTTCTTCTATTATATATATATTTTTTCTTTAACCTCACCTGTTTTGATTCTGCTTGGAATGAAAAACAACAAAACAAATTTTGCCTGGGATAAAAGCTCAGGTCAAAACCAGAGCACAAAGTTTGTGTAGCCTGTCATTCTTACCCCCAAATACACCAGCAATATGACACCATATAGTTTTGTATAGGCACAGTAAAAAAACGGGAAACCTTATGTACAGAAACAAGATGTTATCATACTTTTTATAATACAGGGGCACATCCCACACTGAACATGGGTCATATGAACACAACTCAGTTTCCATGAGATTAAACAGTGTTCGTCCAACCCCAATCCCCAGATCCCAGATGTTGAATTGATAGAGTTCTCTGCAACAAAACCAGGAACCAAACTCCCCTGGGAAATTCCTAACACCACTTTGGTACCAACTTGCAAAAGATCTAATCTGACATTCAGACAATGAGGAAACAACAACAACTAGATCTAAGGACAGCTTGTCCTATCACATCACCTAATGTTAAGATGAAATCAGAAAACAATTCACCCTGAGATCTGTGCAAAAACTAAGAGCTCTAACTACAGAAGAGTAACTTTGACAACCATGACTGGGCAGAAGTTATCCTGAGACCAATAAGCGAAACCCTACCCTATGTTTTGACCCAGGAGTTGAACAAAAATCAAGATCTCTAATTACAGGGGTCTGACATTGACAATGGAGACCGAGCAAAACTTCTAGTCTCTATCCTACATTTCAGCCTAGGATTTGAGCAAAAACAAAAACCATTTATTATAGAACACTGATTACAATAATAGTGATGAAACAGAACTACTAGAACTGTAAAGAAAAACTCTTCTAGCCTTCACCCTATAACTTATGCATATAACAATATATCCAGCTACAGAGACAGGATGTCATCACCCACATATGAGAGAAGGCACCATAAAAAGACCTTGGGGTGTGTAAATGAGTGAGTATGAAGCCAGTAGTTGTTTCCATGACAGTATGCTTCAAGGACGGAGAAAGCCTGAATCTCTTAAGCTAAGGGAATTCCCTTTTTTACTTCCCCAATACTTAATGTGCCTATGCAAAAAAGAGGGGGCACAAAACTTGGCTACACCAGGCACTTCTTTTGGTTGTTGTTGTTGTTTTTTAATATTTTCTTTTTTTTTCTTTATTTTATTTTCCAATTTTGTGGTTACTATTTGGTGGATTTTATGCATATGCGCTTTTTTAATAGTTACTTTGTTTTTTAAACTGTTAGGGTTTTTTTTATTAGGTCTTTCTTTTTTGTTTTTGCCTTCCTCCAGCAGAACCACACAACTTGAATCATCTTGTTCTGCCTCATGAATTGAGGGGAAAAGAAAAATGAATGGTACCAGGACCAAGCAGCCGTATGAACATTGAGTGGAATTAAAAAATGATTAGAACTAAACACTAAACCCAAAGTCAACAACATAATCGATACACTGTATACAACAGGCTATACACAGAGGGAAACAGTTACACTAGCACTGAGGTTGTAAAGGAGGGAGACATGGGATATGCTTGGGTAAGGGGGGAGGGAGGACAACCCTGGAGAGTGGAATGGCCCTGATTCATTGTCACTATGTACCTTCGATATTACTGTGAAATGTTTATACTCATTTTTGGTCACAATAAAAGTTATTATTTAATTAAAAATAAAATAAAATTGAAAAAGAGAAGAAGAAAATAACTGCACTGACAACTACCATGACAATGTTAGTGAGAGAGAAATAGAATGTCTGTCTGTCTTGGAGACAGGCTGGGAGTCTGTGAAGAGAAATATAGAGAACATTGGTGGAGAGAAAAAGCTACTTTGGTTAATGGTGGTGTATGTATATTAGATGACTGAAACCCAACTACAAATAATTTTGTGACTATGGTGATTAAATAAATAAATTCTTTAAACCATTCTAACTCTATATACTCTAGATATGTAGGTATATATTTTATCTCACTGTTCTGAAGATGGAACGCAGGGTATCTCAGATGCAGGACATGTGCTTTAATACAGAGTCACATATATGATCCTTAAATAAAGTTTGTAAAGTCTACTTAGAGTTGGGGCTGTAGGGATAAAACATAAGGAAGGGTGTTTGCCTTGCATGCAGCTGATCCAGGTTCTATTCGCAGGATCCCATAGCCTTCAGCAAAAAAAAAAAAATCCTCGTAGTTCTCTGGGTACCTTGAGGTATCATAGACTGAACATGCAAACCTTGCCAATATAGTATAATTTTTGTTCCCCCTTTTTCTGACTCACTAGTTCACTAGCTGACAACATTTTTGAATTTGAGGGATATAACTTAATACCTCCAAATGTGAATAAGATTCACTCCATCTACAGTAAAGTTCCAGTGCCATTCCACCACTGGAAATAGCCCTTTGTCTATTCTTCACTCTCACCTCCCTTGGTAAGGTCCAATTTGTCCTCAGGTTCAATTGGTCCCTCAGGTAAGGAACCATTTAATTGTGATCACTTACAAGAGAGGGGTAAGATGTTTGCTTTACTTATTCATATTTCACACATGAGTGAAGTCAGTCTTTGCTTTTCACATTCTTAATTAATTTAGCATAAGCATCCTAAATCGTATCATATATTCCCAAATGGCACAAAAGAAGAGTATGTTTTAATAAGGTTCCAAAGCACAGGCAGATTTTACTCTATAGTGTGGAATCTGTAATACTGAAAATAAGTTTCATTGGGAGGGGTGTTTAGCAAACATGTTTTCTTAGATACAAAAGTAGTGAAGTGATAATTTCCAAATACTGTATAAAGGAAATGCCTGGTTGTATTCTCAATCTGACAATGTCAATGCAATACTATTTACTGCTGTTGACAATTCTTTTATGCTTTGAGGCACACCCAGGGGTGTTCAGGGGCTGCTCCTGGCTCTGCATTCTGAAATTATTCCTAGAGGGCTCAGGAGAACATACAGGATACCTGGGATAACAAGCACCTTACCTGCTGTACAATTACTCCTGCCCGATATGACAAATTTAAACTTTGTTGTGTTGAGGCCTGACAGAGAGCACAGTGGTAGGGGGTTTGCCTTGCAGGCAGCTGATCCAAGACAGAAGGTGGTTTGAATCCTGGCATTCCATATGGTCCCTGTGCCTGCCAGAAGCAATTTCTGTGTGAAGAGACAGGAGTAACCCCTGAGCACAGCTGGTTGTGTCCCCACCCCCCCAAAATAACAAAAATGAATCAATTATGTTGTATGTAAGATCACTTTTTTTTTTGGTTTTTAGGCCACACCCGGCGGTGCTCAGGGGTTATTCCTGGCTGTCTGTTAGGAAATAGCTCCTGGCAGGCAAGGGGGACCACACGGGACACAGGGATTTGAACCAACCACCTTTGGTCCTGGATCGGCTGCTTGCAATTCAAACAGAGATATGCTATCTCTCTGGGCCCTTAAGATCACTTTTGAAAGGAAACAAGATGCAACATTACAAGTTGACTAATTGATGCAATTTAGACACTGTGGAGATAGCTCAAAGCTCTGGAGTGAATGCTTTGCATGAGGGAGAACAAAGGTAGATCCTTGATACCACAAAGTCTCACAAGCATTGCCAGGGGCAGCCCCGAAGCAATGCTCTAAGAGTAGAACTGAGCACACTGGGGTTTGATAACTACAAACAAAAACAAAAAGACGTAATTGATTAATTTTGGTTTGGGGGGCCACCGATGAAGGTGCTCAGGAATTTTCCCAGCCCTATGCACAGGGACCACTGCTGGCAGTGCTCAGGGAACATATTTAGGGCTGGTGAATGAACTGACAGTCAGCTGCATGCAAGGCAAGAGCCTTACCAAATGTACTGTCCATCTCTTAACCTAAAAGATGCAAGAAATAAATTTGTGCTCTCCCTTACCTATTAATGATTATTTGGCACATAGTGCTTGAAGAGCCTTACCTCCTGTACTATGTCCCTATCTAAAAGATGGAAAAATAATTTTCAATCTCTTCCCTATAAAAATATTTGCCAGATACAACCTCACAATTAAAGCAAAGTTTTGAATGTTGTGATCACATATACTAAAATATAGTCACTGTATTTGGCATCTTTTTGAAAATTGTTTTGAATGAAACCATAAGCCCATTTTAAAACCCAGTTATTCAATTGTGTATCCTGACTTAACACAAAGAAATAAATAAAAACTTTACTTACTAATGCTAGCTTTGCTCATCATCTACCTTGGCTTGTACGGAATTCATGGTCCCTAATAGCTTCTGCTCAATCATTTTAGTAGGGAAGTAGCAGCCACAGCAAACATCCCAGTGATAATTAAGATTCTCAGAACAAGAATTGTTTATTATTATTTGTTTGGCTCTATTTGAGCAGTCTAGATAGATGATCTACTGGCTCTCTGGTGCATAGAATAAAAAATTACGGAAGTTTGATTTTAGTGGATGTTTTTGGAGGGGGTTACACCCAGGTGTGCTCAGGATTATTCTTGACTCGGGACCATACGGAATGGCAGGGATTCATCCTGGATCAGAGAGTGCAAAGCAAGCACCTTACCTATACTATTTTTATATGCTACTATACTATCTCATACAATCTTTCTTGGCCTGTAAATCACAGAAGTTTTACAACAGTTTTCTAAACGCTGGAATCCATGTTTTTAGAACTTTGGAAGCCAAGTGACAGACATCAAGAATAAAATACAGGAGAGGCAGCTTAACAGGCTAAAATGTTGTACATACTGAATATTGAATTTTGATCCAAGGCACAGCAAACGTAGTCCCCAAGCAAGACCAAGTCACTCCAGCAACTGCCCCCAATCATCCCTAGCTGTGGTCTACAAAATAAAAATGGGAGAGATCAGCGCCAAGGATATTATTTCATTACAAAACTTGCCTATGAATTCAATCAGCTTCTAGAAAACACCAGGATGATTTAAAGAATGAGACTTAGACTAAAAGTTTTTCTGAAGCTCTCTACGAGGTTCCTGAATATTCACCATAAGCACATTTCAACTGACTTAAGTTTATTCTTATAAGTTTATTCTCATAAGCTGAATAAACTGACAATAAAGTGTCAGTAATTATAAAAATTAGCAAAAAGAACACTGATATTAAAATGGGTAAACATGTCTGAGGGATATTGAAGGGATCTGATTTCTGTATTACCCATGTGATAAAAGTATGTGTAGTTCTGCAATGGCTCAATGAAGGAACAAAACTGGCATGGCATTATGTAAGAAGAAAAGGGTTTTACCATGCTTGAAGCTTTGGGATGTCAGTTGATTCCACATCCCCATTCCACAGCATGTTTTTATGAAACATATTTTCACATTTTAATTGAAACACTATGAATTAGAGTTTCAAAAATATTTATAATTAAAATTAAAGTACACAATATTTCGATACCACTCATTTATTAGTGTGCACTTCTTTCCACCAATGTCGCAGTATCCCTTCAGTCCTGAAGCCTTTCTCATTTTTTGTACTATGCTTGGTTGATGTTCCCACCCTCATGCCCTTCTTCCCTTCTTTCTTCCTTTCGTCCTTCCTTCTTCACTTTACCTTCCTTTTTTTCGTTCTTCAGTTCTTCTGTCCTTTTCCCTTCCTTATTCTAGGCTTTTTTCTGCCACATTGGGCAGTACTTAGGGGTTACTCTGGGGTTGTGCTCAGGACTAATTCCTGGTGGGCTTGGGGGATGATATGGGAAGCCAGGGATCCAATTTATGTCAGTTAATGCAAGTCAAATGCCCTACCTGCTATACCAACACTCCAGTCCATTCCTGGCTTTTTTTTTTTCATATTCTGTGTTTGTTCTTAAAGATCCCTCCAGGTGGTCTTCAAGAAACCATATGCTATGATAGGGCTCAAATTAGTTGAGCCACAAGCAAGCAAGAACCATACCTGCAATATGATCTGTCCAGTCCTTTAATTCCTCTGTTGATAGTTAGGGAAGCCACACTGGTTGGTGCTTGGGGAAAGTAGGATCACCATGCTCACACCCCAAAGTAGATGTGGGTCTGCCTCACTCAGGCAGTGCTCAAGGTCCTATGCAGTACCTAAAAGTGAACCTAAGGCCTTTAGCGAGCAATGTTCCCACTTGAGTCACATCCTTGGCCCCAGTACTTACTTTCATTTCTTTTCTTCAGAGTGAGTGGGGAATTCAACTTGTGGCGTGCAGCATAAGTGGTGCTCAAGAGTCTTTCCTGTGGTGCTAGAAATCAAACCAGGGTCAGCTGTGTGCAAGACAAATAAAACCCTAACCCATCTCAATCTCAAGAGATTTGTCTCTTAAATCCATTCGATGACCGGTATCTAAAGATAAAAATATGAGGAATTATTCTGCCACTTGCTGCTTCCATCTTATAATGCCTAGTGTCCCACAGAAGCAGTATCATTAAAACCTCCCAATGTGGGCACAACGCATAGCACAGCGGTAGGGCCTTTGCCTTGCAAGCAGCCAACCCTAGATGGACCCAGCTTCTGTTCCCGGCATCCCGAATAAGCATCCCAGAGCCTGCCAGGAGTGATTTCTGAGATTAGAGCCAGGAGTATCACCTGAACGATGCTGGCTCTTACCCAATTATCCCCCCAGAAAAAAACATTCCAGTGTAACCCAATTAAAGGTGAATTCCAGAACACTAGGAACAAATTAATAGAATGTATAAGACTTGGTTCCACAGGAATCACTCTATATAAAAATTCTTAAAACTAGAAAAATTAATAGGTGATTTAGTGCATGTTTGTGTACCAGCTTGCTTTAAGTGCTGATACATAATATTAATTAAAGTTCCTGTTATGAGAAAATAGGTATAGTTCAGTGGGTAGGGTACTCGCCTTGTACCTGGCCAAAATGGGTTTGATTGCTCCCATCTAATGTTGATCCCCTGAGCACTACCGAGAATGATTCATGAGTCCAGAGCAAAGAGGAACTACTTTGCATTTGATGATGATGAAAAACAGTGGTAAGCACTGTTTGATACCAAGCAACACATTTCCCCAAGTACGTCCTGGAGTAGTTGAACACCATAAAATATGGACCAAAAGCTAAAACAGAATAAATTGTTACTGTCTTCTAAAGTGACAGTATCTTATGAAGTTCTATCAGCAAAAAAAAAATGAGAGTCCTTCATGCTTCTCATTCTTGCGAGAAATTAATATATACATTTTAATTGATATTTCAGCATCTATCAATTTTACACTGTATTGATTCTAACAGATATTTTTTGGACCACACCTGCTAGTGCTCCTTGGGAAGAGAGGCTTGATGGTAATGGGATTTCTGCAAGCTAGCCTTGGATGTAAAAGCATGTTTCTCTTCAGAGATTTGTGTCCCTGCTGTTATGAGTGCAGAATGAGCTCAGAAGAAAGTTATCCAGCTCAGTAACCTGTCCTTACAAACTCTCTACGCTAATAGATGCCATAAGCATTGCAAACACTATCTTTACGTATGGACTGATTCAATGATGCCATGGGCATTGCAACTGTTATTTTTGCATACCATCTGAAGCATACTATCTTGTTGCTGTAATGCCTAAGCTGTATTACCCACATTCCATTTCCTGCCTAATGTTTTCTCTTCAAAGCCTTTTCCCTATCTTCAATAAATAAAATTATTACACTAACAATACCTCCCTGCATGTGGCTCACAGTCTTCTCTCCTTTTCCCATGTTAAGCTTCAGAAGCTCCGGGCTGGAAGAGACCATTATCCACACTTGCATTGGCCTCTTCTGGGGACCCTGTGCCAATGCCGGCAGTGCTCTGGTACTACTCCTTGTTCAGAGCTCAAAACTAGCAATGCTTGTGGGGCTGTGCATTATGGAGGATTCAACCTGAGCCTCTGGAATGCAAACCATGAAGAATAGTCCTCTGAGCTATTTCCTCAGACCCTTATATCTCAATTTTTTTCATTTTGGGGTCATACCAGCAGTGCTCATGGGCATTTTCCTGGCTCTGTGCTCAGAAATTATTCCTGGCAGGCTTGGGGACCATATGGGATGCTGGGGATGGAACACAGGTTGGCCACATGCAAGATGAATGCACTACTTGATGTGCTATAATAATGACCCTATATATTTCAATTTAATTTGTCTTTTTTAGGGGGCACACCTGACAGCATTAAGTGGTTACGACTGTCTCTGTGCGGAGAATCACTCCTGGTGGACATAGGGACCATATGCCAGGGATCAAACTCGGGTCTGTCACGTGAAAGTATATTCTGTGCTATAACTATGACCCAATCTAGTTTTATTTTTAAAAAGATATATGTCTTAAATCCAACACCTATTTATGATAAGTACCCTCAATGAAACTGGGATAGATGTATATTCCTTAGGATAGAAATGACTATATACAGCAAAACTAGAGTCAATGGAAAAAAGCTAAAATACTTACCCAAGAATAGGTGAAAGGCAGAAATGTTTGATTTTACCACTACTATTTAACAGGGTATTGGAATTCTCCACTGCAACTAGATTAAAAAAAAAGAAATTAAAGAGATTCATATTGGAGAAGCAGTCTATGTGCAGATGTCATGATGCTATACCATAAAAGTTCCACTAAAATATCAAAAAAACAAACAAACAAACAAAAAACAAGTTAAAAATTCAATACACTGGGAGCCAGAGTGCTAGCATGGAAGTAAGGTGTTTGCCTTTCATACAGATGGTCAGTCATTCGAATCCCGGCCTCCCATATGGTACCCCGAGCCTGCCAGGAGTGACTTCTGAGCTTGGGGCCAAGAGTATCCCCCGAGTGCTGCCGGGTGTGACCCAAAACTAAAACCAAAAAAAAAAAATTTCAACACACTTTTATATGCATACAATAAACGAGAAGAAATTGAGATTAAAAAAAATGAGCTCCGCGGGCTGGAGAGACAGCACACTGGTAGGACATTTACTTTGCAGGCAGCTGACCTAGGAATGATGATGTTTCTATTCTCGAAATCCAACATGGTCTTCCCAAGTATGCCAGGAGAGATTTTTCAGCACAGTGCCAAGAGTAATCCCTGAGCGCCACCGTGTGGCCCAAATAAACAAATAAAAAACAAACAGAAGGAAGAAGCTCAGCAAAGATTCTATAAGATCTATGCAATACAATCTGTCACTTATGAAACGAAATACACCGGGAATTGGAAAGCATTCCATGTTTATAGATTTGAAAAATAAATATTCCCAAAATGTCTATCCTGACCAAAACACTACATAGACGAGAGCAATACACATCAATGGCATCCTTCAAGGAATTAGAATGACTACTAAATTTGAATTAAAGCAAAAAAAAAAAAAAGACAAATAGCTAAAGCCATTCTTGAAAAGACACTGAGAGGCACGCACAACAGTCCTACACTTTATAATATACAGCTATGATAATCAAATCATCATGGTAGTTGCCAGAGCGATAGCACAGAGGTAGGACGTTTGCGTTGCATGTGGCTGACCCAGGCAGGACCACAGTTCGATCCCCCAGAGTCCCAGATGGTTCCCTGAGCCAGAATCGATTTCTGAGTAGAGAAAACTGAGAAAACTGGATAACTTTGCCTGAAGAATCAACTGATCTATATCTTACACCATACCCAGGAATTATTTTAAAGCAGACTAAACATTCAGAGATTGTAAGAAAAGACTTGAAATACATTGAGTAAATCACAAAACTCAGCAGAACCTGGGCATCTAAATTGTTTTCACTGTCCTGATTCCACTGAAGAGGACAGTAAAAAAAATTAAAAGGTATGAAAATGGGAGTTTCAGAAGTTGAAAAGTTTCGGCCTGGCAAAGGAATCTTAGCTAAAATAAAATTCATCCAAAAGATATTAGAGAATATATTTTCAAAACACAGTATTACAGATAAAAGCATTAGCATTAAACTTCTATAAAGCACTCACAAAGCTCAGCAACAACAAAAACTCAACAACTGCACCAAATATGATAAAAAGAGATGCTTACACTTTGACAAAGAAAATATATGAATGGTCCACAATAATGAAAAAGCACTTACAAAAAATTACATCAAATAAATAGGAATATATTTATGAAAAGTTAATTGTAAATCCCTCCAATAAAAGGACTAAAAGGAGCATACCTCAAGATAATAGCTACCATGTACAACAAATCCACAGCCAATATCATACTCAACACTAAATATCTGAAAGCCTTTCCCTTGAGATAAGACACTATAGACAAGATAAGCCCTTGAGATAAGACACTATAGACAAGGATTTCTACAGTCATCATCCTTATTCAACAGATTTAGTTCTCACCACAGCAATCAGGTTACAAAAAGTAAACAAAATTTGAATGAGTTCACCAAAACTCACATATATAATAAACAAGTACAGTAAGGTAGCAAGTTATACGATTAGTACACAAAAAATTAGTGGCATTCCTGTACACAAACAAGTGAAGACATCCATAAAGGAAGAAAAATATAAAAGACTATCCACTGCCAAAGATTACTTCAAAACATAAAATATCCACAAATTCACAAATGAAGTAAAATAGTTATACAGCAAAAATTATAATTCAGAAGAAAAATATCAAAGTAAGTCCCCTGCAAAATCGTGCCCTTGCACATTAATTACCTAGCTATGGAGGAAAAAGACTGAAACAGTGAAAAAGATAAATCACTGCTAAAAGAAATAGAAGTAGTATCAGTGCCTGTATTTGAAGAATCAACACTGTTAAAATGAACTTCTACCTAAAGTACTATACAGATTCACTACCCACTAAAAGTCCAATGACTTTTACAAGACATGGGAAAAACTCGACTAAAATTGGTATGGAACCATCATACTCCCAGATTAGATAATGCACTTCTACGAAAAGAAAAGAAGATAGGAGGGGTTTCTATTTCCAACTGTGGATTATTCTACAGAGCTGTGATAAGCAAAGCTGTATGGTACAAGAGTAAAATTAGACAATGAGACCTCCTGATCCTCATCTCTATGGTCTCTGGATAGTATCACCATACAACCTGTTGGGTTATTGATCCTACCCAAATCAATAATTATACTCCACCCTAGGGTGTGATCCGGACAATATCAATTGAAAATAAACCAGGCCTGAGAGTGCCCAGTTTGCAGGAATGAAGTGAAGGAAATGAATAAGTTGATTGGAAGTATACAGGGAAACTTGGGTGGAGGGTCTGGTGCATGCTGTTTTGGTACAAAGAATGCACCAAAACCATAATTGTCAAATAGTAACTCAAGGATGGGTCAGGGAGAAGGGAAGTCACACTAGAGATGACGTAGGGCTGTGGGCACTTCTGCAACGGTGGACAGTAATACATTTTTACATCTATCACATCAACTCAGAACACTACGATAACTACTATTGAAACTATACTAGCAATTTTAATCATTTAAATTTGATACCAATATTTCACAGAAGCATTTCTAATATAAAGAAACCGTGTCTATAAGCAGTATGATAATTGATAGTGGCAATAAATTTAATGCATTTAATATATCCCCTTTCATTTTTAATGTTCTCAAGGGTCTGACTGATCATTTAAGGGGATTCTGGAGGTAACAGGAATCAAACTCAGGGTCTCTACATATCAAGCATGTGCTTTGACCTTTTAAAAAATTAGGGGCTGGGGCCCGGAGATAGCACAGCGGTGTTTGCCTTGCAAGCAGCCGATCCAGGACCAAAGGTGGTTGGTTCGAATCCCGGTGTCCCATATGGTCCCCCGTGCCTGCCAGGAGCTATTTCTGAGCAGACAGCCAGGAGTAACCCCTGAGCACCGCCGGGTGTGGCCCAAAAACCAAAAAAAAAAAATTAGGGGCTGGAGAGATAGCACAGCTATAGGGCATTGGCCTTGAACTGGGTAGACCTGGGAAAGAGCCGGGCTTGATCCCTGGCATCCCATATGATCCCTGAGCCTACCAGGAGCCATTTCTGAGCACAGACAAAGGTTTACCACCTGAGTACCTCTCGGTGTGCCCCCAAAACGAAGAAGAATTAAAATTAAAACTGGAGGGTATTGTGCAGAGTGAAGTCAGAAGGATAGATACAGAACTATCTATCTCACATATTGGAATATAAAATATACGGAATGGGAATAAGAAGTGGCCGACGGCAAGAACTGGGTTCACAGAACTGGGTTCTTCAATGGTTTTGCATGGAAAGGCAAAGGTTTCGGGAGGGACCCCGAGACATACAGGTGGAGGGAAGCAGACACTCGGGTGGAGGATGTGTTGTCTGAACACTGTATTCATGAAATTCCATTATTGACAATGTTATAAATGATGGGGATTCGGTTTTTGTAAAAAAGGACAAAGAATCAAAAGATAACAACTAAAAACAAAACATGAGCTCCAGCTCTTTGAGCAACATCCCTGGATATGTGTGTATGTGTGTGTGTGTGTGTCATCTGTGTGTGTCGTCTGTGTGTGTGTTACATCTGGGTCCTATTTGGAATTTTCTTGTTAATAAGTTTAAAATGTATTTGAGGCATCTTTCCCCAATGGAAAAGTGGCAGGTGGATGCTTGACAAGTGTGTTGCTTGAGTTCATGTTCTGATTCCCCCTCCCGTACAATAAAAGAATCTGTTTGCTGATCTGAATGCTGATAGCATTCTAGGACTCTAGGTTATCTTGGTGCGAGGGGGGCACAGTCCGCTGTGCTCAGGGACTACTTGTGGCTCAATGCTGAGCGGTTGCTTAGAAAAGTGCTGAGTAATGTTTTGGGAATTTTGGGGAGGATGATTTTTTCAGGAGGAATTTTTGGATTTGAAATGGGACACATTCAATTCTATAGATTACACTGAGTTAAGTGACATCTAAATAAGAGAGAATCCAAACTGCGAACTTGTTTTCTACATAGGCATTCGATACCTATTTTTATCATACATTTTAGTTCTGGAGCCCCATCCAGTGAAGCTCAGGGGATAGCCCTGGCTCTGTGCTTGGGGAGTAATCTTTCTTGGGAATGTTCGGGGACCAAGTTTGTCCTGGGAATCAAACTTGGACCTCCACCATGCAAAGTATGTGCTCAGTCCATTGCTTTCTCTCTTAAACCCTGATTATAATTTTTAAAATGTTGCATGTTTTATTATTTGGGTAATATTATAAATGGGTATTGTTCATTTCTTTTCAAATTCCATTTAATACTGATTATTAAAGAAATTAATAAAATTTAATATATTAACCTTTTGTCCTTCTCTGTGTTATGATTTGTTTAAACTCTTTAATGGATCTGAAATTTTGTCAAACAGACTTTTGGTATTTATTGAAATAATTCTATGTTCTTTTCTTTTGCCTGTTAAAATGAAAATAAAATGTTTTATACATTGACTTATCTGGGGATGCATCACACCAGGCAAGTCTTCAATAATATTAACAGCTTAGGGGGCCTGAGAACAGTATGTAAGGCACTTACCTCGCATGCAGCTGATCCACGATATATGGTTCCCTAAATCCCTCTAGGAATGATCCCTGGATGGTGAGGCAGGACTAATTTCTGAGTACCAATGGATGTTTGCCTATAAAATAGATAAAAAAAATAAAAAACAGCTACTATGATTTGGCTAAATATTTTTATAATCCTGATGATAACTTCTTTCCTTTATTACCGTTGTCCTCATCCAACACCTAAGCTATTCATGATTCTTTGATGGGAGGGAATATTAAACTTTTTATTCCCTTTGTTTTGGGTCCATACCTAAGAGTGCTCAGGGATTATTCCTAACTCATTGCTCATGAGTAACTCCTTATTGGACTTGGGGTACCACTTGTGATGTCAGGGATGGAATGGAGCTATCCCATGGCAGAGAAGTGACTTGAGCCCCGCCCTGGCCCTCATTTCCTGTTACTTGGAATGAATGGAATCCTTTCCTTAGCATGCTACCAGGGGCCAGAAGATGGGTCCAAAGATAAGAAGGAAGCATTGTCCTAGTGTGAAGGCTGAGTCGCAGCCTGAGATGGGTGGAGAACAGGGATGGAGAGGAGCACTTGTGAGGCTCTCCTGAGTGCGGTACCCACAACTTGCTCGGAGACCCAGGATTAAGGCGGTATTTCAGCCCACAGACATCTGGCATGAGCAGCTTTTCAGTCACCAGGTTTTCAAATGCATCTATATTAACCGCCCATCTTGGAGACCTAGAACTTCTGAGTACCAGGAAATTTGAACTTGGCCCTGGCTAGCTCACAGCCTTCATCACATGGTCTTGATTCTGAACTTTCCTTGGACATGAATCTGTTTCCAAAGACACTTTCATGCCTGTTTGGAAATTCAGGCAGAAAGAGAATTAGGCAGATATGAAAATCTATTGCTAAAGACCGTCTCCAAAATGATTTAGAATGACTCATACCTGCAATGGGCTTCTGGTTCTACTTGTATTCCGTTCGCTGTTTGCAGCCTCTGCACACCTTACCTTGCGGAACAGAAGCAAGCCTTAAGGCTGCATTTGTCTATCTCTAAAATATGTTCCTTGGGGCTGTAGATATAAAGTAGTAGGTTTGATGCCTGACTTTAAGAATAAAAGACAGGAGAGTCAGCTTAGAAAGCTTAAATATTGTACATACAGATATCCAACATTGATCCGTGCACAGCAAAAGTCGTCCCTCAACAGCCCCTAAGCATCCCTAGCTGTCGCCTACAAAATAAAAACGAAAACTTTTAGTCATATCTGCTCCATATTCATTACGGCAAAGAACTATATTCATTGCAGTCATTGTGTTGCATGGAAGGCAAGCAGCTTACTATGTCTGCCTGAGACTACCGAAAGAATGAGCTTCATTATTAGCCCATTTTGGGTGGGTTTCTACGATACACAGGGCGTACTGTGGTTTGCTCCTCAGAAATCACTCCTGGAGAACCTCGGGATACCATGATTTTAGCTCGGTACACCTGAACATAGTGCACAAGTCTTATCCTCTAGTATATCTCTGTTTTGGGGAAATGTTTTGGTCACAAAAAAGAAAATGAAAGTAAAACACCAAATTGTAAATCATAGGTGCGGAGGTTTGATCCCCAGACTCCCATCTGGTCCCCCTTACCTGCCAGGAGTGATTTCTGAGCCCATCGCCAGGAGTAACTGCTGAGTGTCACCGGGTGAAGAATTCTAAATCATCTCCCAGCCTTCTAAATTAGTTAAACCATCATGTCTACCAAGTGCCTTATTCACTCACCTGCTCCAAGTTGATGGCGAAAACCGCCAGGCGCCTGGACAGAAAGGACACTGGAAACAGGAGACCTCGACAGAGGGATAGCCGAACTGATGGACAGAAACGACAATGGACACAGGAGGCTTGATGGACGAAAGGACAGACGGCAGGGTCCACCCACACACTATCCTCTGTCTGAGTTTAGACCCTGCTATGGCTGAACAGAGTGCAAGAATCTTGGTGAGCCCCAGGAGAGACCTAAAGGGCCCCTCTACCACTTACTGGAATCACAGGGTGGCCTTGCTGCCAAGGGGAGCACCCCCTCATTTGGAAATGCAAACAGGTCTTGCCATGGCGGCTGTAGTGGGCCTGAAGATGGCGATGGTGGCGGGGCCACGTGCAGGGTTACCACGCCCCCTCCTTGTGCGCAGGCCTCTGCGTTGTGGGGAGTTCGTGTGGGGTGGGGCGTTTCCTGGCAGGGGATGTGATCTGCCCCCTGGAGGATTGCCTTCCACCCCAGTCCAGCCAGGAGGGGCTGGGGCAGTTGCTTTGCAGAGCTCACTTCTAGAAGGTTCCTTGACAGAGCAGCACTAGTACCTCGTTATCTTCTAGATTCTAGAAGGTTTCCACAGCTTCCATCGCCACAGTTCTAGCAGTAGCAGAACTTGTGTGTAAGTGGAAAGCTGTGAGTCGGGAAAGAAGATGGGGGTGCATGGGGTGCTGGCTCTAAGCCTGAAGACTCCTTAGGCTCGCTCAAAGGAGCTCGGTGTAGGGACTTCCCAGGGGGGGGCCTGTCGAGGGGGAAGGGTCTTCGTGGCCTTACAGTAAAAGACTGTTTCCCCTGGTGCGGCTGAACTGAGGTGAGCCCCAGGAGAGGCCAAAAGGGTCCCTCTGCTACTTACTGGAATCACAGGTTGCATTGCTGCCAAGGGGGGCACCACCTGATTTGAAAAACACGAACATGTCTCGTCATGGCAGCTGCAGTGGGCCTGAAGATGGCTATGGAGGCTGGCCACGTGCAGGCTCCGGCCCCCTCCTTGTGTGCAAGCCTCTACGTGTGTGTGTGGAATGGGGGGTGCTTTCCGGCAGGGGATGTGATCTGCCCCCTGGAGGGTGTGGATCCCACCCACAGTGCAGCATTGAGGGTCCTCAGCAGAGGAGCACTAGTGTCTCCTTATCTACTAGGTTTCAACAGCACCAATGGATGTGGCCTATAAATCGAAATAAAAATAAATAAGAGTTACTATGATTTCTGGCTAAATATACTTACAATTCCGATAATGTCTTTCTATTACTATATTTGTCCTTATCCAGCACCTCACCTGTTCATGATTCTTTGCTGAGATAGAGGACTAAACTTTTTATTCTTTTTTTCCATACCTAGGAATGCTGAGGGCTTATTCCTAGCTCTGTGCTCATGAATAACTCCATATGTTACTTGGGTACCACTTGCGTCAGAGAGGCAATAGAATTACTTTCAAGTCAGACAAGTAACTACATCCCCACCCTGGACCACATTCCTGTTACTTGGAATGAATGGATTCCATTTAGTAGGAAAAATAGGTATGCTACATTGGGAAAGGCACTTGCCTTGGCCTTGGCCAAAAATGGGTTCAATTTTTTCCGTTTCATATTGTTCCCCTTGAGCACTCCCAGGAGTGATTCATGAGTGCAGAGCCAAAGGAAATCCTTCGCATTTGATGGTGGAGACCATGTACCAAAACAAAGTTCCTGTTCATTTGAAAGAATGAAATTAGATAATTAGGATGGTACCAGGGGCCAGAAGTTGGCTTCAAAGACAAGAAGGAAATGTGGTGTGAAGTTTGACTCACAGCCTGACTGGGTGGAGAACAGGGATGGAGCACCTCTGAGGCTCCCCTGTGGCATGAGCGGCTTTTCAGTCACCAGGTTTTTAAATGCATATATAAACCCCACTTCTTGGACACCTGGAAGGTTTGGGTGCCAGGGATCTTGAACTTGGCCACAGCTACCTCAGAGCATATCCTTGATTCTCTCCTTTGGTTAGACATGATGAAATGAGCAATGTGAACCTGTTTCCAAAGGCACCTTCATGCCAGTTTGGATCCTCAGACAAGAGCATCAGGCAGATATCAATGTATATTGCTAAGGACTGTCTCCAAATTCAGCAATGGAATCACATTTCAGCAATGGGCTTCTGGTTCTACTTGTAATCCATTTCCTGTTTGCAGCCACTTCACACCTTACCTCATGAGACAGAGGTAGGCCTTAAGGCTGCACTTCTCTTTTTCTAAAATATATCCCAGGGGCCGGGCGGTGGCGCTGGAGGTAAGGTGCCTGCCTTGCCTGCGCTAGCCTAGTACGGACCGCGGTTCGATCCCCCGGCGCCCCATATGGTCCCCCAAGAAGCCAGGAGCAACTTCTGAGCGCATAGCCAGGAGTAACCCCTGAGCGTCACAGGGTGTGGCCCAAAAACCAAAAAAAAAAAAAATAAAATATATCCCAGCTGATATAAATTTAGAATAGTGGTTTTGATCCCCGAGTGCCCATATGTTCTCTCAAACCTGGCAGAAGCGATTACTGAATGCAGAGTCAGGAGTAACCCTTGAGCATAGCCCACAAACAAGAAAAATGTGTCCCAGGTCAAAGTGATAGCACAATGGGCAGGATTGTACTGGGCTACCACTTTGGTGTCAGAGACGAAAATCGAGCTATTTCCAAGAGAGACAAAACTCTTCACCCCCACATGCCCTCAATTATTTTTCATGCTCAGCTTTATTTTACTTTTGGTTTGAATTTTGGGCCAGACAAACCTAGTATTGCTTAGAAATTACACCTGCGTCTCAGCTCAGAAATTATTCCTGGCAGTTCTCCGACCACGTGTGATGCCAAGCATCACTCTGAGTCAGCCACATGCAAAGAAAACACCCTCTTCTCTATATTATGACTCTGGCTCAATGCTTCAGTTTTCTATGAGTTGCGTTAGTTTATTATTACAAGTAGTTATTCTTTGTATTCCAGCTTTCTTGATGCATAATTGAAGCTATTTAAAATACATGACCTAATCATTTGATATACCAACAGTATTAGTCCAAATAAAAAACCTGGGTGTACTATAGATATAACAAATACTGTCCCCCAGACACCTGTGGCAAGTAGTGACACATTCTGCAAGTGAGAACAACATTAACTCACTGTACTCAGTAAATGTCTCTGGGGAGCATACTCAGCATTTTTCAGGGTATATATCTAGCTCAAAGCTCACTCCTAGGAATATAACTTAGAGACACTAAAACACTATACAGAACTGTCCTCTGCATTCCTATTTTCAATGTAGCACTATTTACAATAGCCAGAATTTGGACACATCCCAGGTGCACAACATCTAACGAGTTCCTAAAAAACTGTGGTACATCTATACAATGGAATACTTTTCAGCTGTTAGAAAAAATGCAGTCATAAAATTTACATATTCATGGATGGACATGGAGACTATCGTACTGAGTGAAAGAGTCAGAGGGAGAGAGATAAACTCAGAAAAATCTCACTCATCTGTGAGATTTCAGAAAAAAGAGTATGGTAATTATACCCAATGTAATAGAGATGAGAAATGGAAGGACAATTCCATGCTATGAAGCTTTCCACAAAGACTGGTGAGTTAGAAAATAACTGCACTGACAACTACTATGATAATATTAGTGAGAGAGAAATACAATGTCTGTCTGTCCTAGAGACAAGCTGGGAGTGTATGAGGAGGGAAACAGAGACATTGGTGGATGCAAAACCGTATAAGTCTAGGGTCTTTGAGCGGGGGACCATGCAGACAGGACCCCTGTTCTGAAGTCAAGTGCAGGGATTTGGGACCCCCAAACCAGACCAGGCCTTCAAGACAAGGCTGGGCAGCTGGGTCTCTGGGGGGTTGGGGAAAGGGAAATGAGACCATTCCATGGCCAAAAACGGGGCTTTGCAGGGGATCTCTTGCAAGCGGGGGTGGTCCTTGTTCATCAGTACTCATTTCCAAAAACACATAGGAGCTAGCGCATCCTCGCGTCAACTGTACTTTGTTAACCATGCTTCCATAATGCTCACAATTCTAGATTGTTCCTAGGAAAGGTAATGGAATGCCAATACTCAGAGGATGATACTTGAATAGAACTCTAAAGTCTGTCTATATGTAGGCCCGAATTTGTACACAGTTCTCTTCTCTCTGATCACAAATCTAAACTGTAAACAATCCAAGTCTATATAGCCAATCCAAGTATATATAGCCCCTCTTATATATTCTTCCTTCCCCCTCAGAAACACTTCTATCCTCTCATCCCCAATCGTGATCAATTACCCTCCTTATTTAACCCTCTTTACCCTGAGTTCTTAACACATTAGACACCAAAACCGATCTCCTGCCCAATAAACCACCACCCAACTCCCAAAATATTGTGCCCCAGCAAGCAACTACAGCCAACACACTCGCTGACTTATACTTTGTGAAACTTCTCACCCCCCTCTACTCTTAGACTACTTAGAGTGCAAGACTCTAAGTCTACTTAGACTTTAAGAGTCTACTTCTAAGAGTAGAACTGAGCACACTGACTAAATATGAACCAAGGGAATCACCAGTTACCAGATTTATCCCTCTGGACAAGAAGAAAATGCGGTGTGAAGGTTGACTCAGACTTACCGGGGTGGAGAACATTGCTGGAGAAGAGCACATCTAAGGTTCTTCTGAGAGCGGTCCCTACAACTTTCCCGCAATCCAGGATCTTGTTTGTACTTCAACCAGTAGTCAGGTGGCAAGAGAAGCATTTCAGTCAGCAGGTTTTCAAATGCATCGATAAGAACCATACCCTTTAGGCGAATAGAGTTAATGTTGCATCTAACTTGAACTTGGCGGTGGTTAGATCAGAGCCGTAATTACCTGGCCTGCATTCTGTCCTTTTGTTGAACATGATGACTACTGCCCAATGCTAACCTGGTTCAAAGGGCAACTTAATGTCAGTTTGAAACCTCAGACAGGAAGATCATTAGGCAGATATAAAGGTATATTTCTAAGGACTGTTTCCAAGTTAACTGAAATGACCCATACCAGCAATGGGCTTCCGAAAATCCTTGGATCCGTTTGCTGTTTGCAGCCTCGGTAGACCATACCTCATGGACAGAAGTAGGCCTTGCTTGAGCTGCACTTCTCTATCACTAGTAGATGTCCTGGAAGTGCTGGAGATATACATAAAATAGTGCATTTGATCCCTGACAGCCCACATGTTCTCCATACCCAACAGAGCTCTACATGAATCAAAGCCACGAAGATCCCAAGCATAGAACCCCAACAACCAATATGTGCCCAAGGTCACAGTGATAGCATAGTGGATAGGATGGACCTTGGGTAACACATAGGGTGTTTTAGGTGGAATGGAGCAACGTCAATTCAAACGAGCCTTCACCCTCATCCTGGCCCTCAACTCCTTATGATTGTCCAAGGTTCCATTTCTATTTTCTGTTGGATTTTGTGCCACCCCCAGCTATTCTAGAAATTATTCTTGGCTCTGGGCTCAGAAATGTTTCCTTGAGTACACAGGGAAATGTATGGATTGCTAAAGAACAAACTAGGTCAGTGTTTTGCCAGGCAAAAGCCTTCCCCACTGTAATATGCCTCCAGCCCCATGCATCAGCTTTCTATGTCTTGCATTAGTTTATCACTACAACCAATATGTCATTGTTCTTCAGTTTCTTGAAGGATAATTTCAGCTACTTAATGCGCACCACATATTCCTTTGATATACCAACAACACTGATCCAAATATAAAACTTGGGAGTACTATAGATATAGCAAATTCCTTCTCCCAGGCCCTTTTGGCGTAGTGACTCATTCTGCCATTGACGATCATGTTCACTCACCTCCTTCTGTAAAGACTTTGGGGAGCATACTCAGCATTGTTCAGGATTTCCAGCTAGCTCAAAACTTATTCCTAGGAAGGTAACCTAGAAACACAAAAAATGGAGACAAACCTAACCTCTGTATTTCTATTTTCATTGTAGCACTATTTACAATAGCCAGAATCTGGAAACATCTCAGAAGCAGGACAACAGAGGAGTTTATAAAGAATCGTTTGGACATATACACACTGGTATGATATGCAACCACTAGGAAAAATGATGTCATGAAATTTGCCTATGCCTGGATAGACATGGAGAGTATCATGCTTAGTGAAAGGATTCAGAGCGAGAGATATAGACACAGAATAATCTCAGTCATCTGTGCGATTTACAATAAAGAAAAGATAGCATATTCAGGACAAAACTTACAATATGGTAAGGAGAGGTCTATAGTGATCAGGGCTGAATCCATTCTCTAACAGGAACCTGACGAAAAGTCGGTGAGCAGAGTTAGAGAAGTAACTGTAGTGAGAAGTACCATGACAATATTACTAAGAGAGAAATAGAATGTGTATCTGAGAGACAGGCTTGGCTTGTGTGAGGACAGAAACAAAGAAGATTGTTGGAGGGAAATAGTTATTGTGGTGAAGGCTATTGTAGATATGATGACTGAAACCCAAGAACAAACACTTCCGTACCCCCTTGATTTAACATAAAGAAATAACTTAAATTTTACTTACTAATCCTGGCTTTACTCATCCTCTACCTTGGATTGTACGGAATTCATGGTCCCTAATAGCTTCCACTCAATCATTTTAGTATGGAAGTAGCAGCCACAGCAAACATCCAGTGATTAAGAGTTTCTCAGAACAAGCACTGTTTATTATTATTTGTTTGGCTCTATTTGAGCAGTCTAGATAGATGATCTACTGGCTCTCTGGTGCATAGAATAAAAAATTATGGAAGTTTCATTTTAGTGGACGTTTTTGGAGGGGGTTACACCAGGTATGCTAAAGATTATTCTTGACTCAGGGGACCATACGAAATGGCAGGAATTCATCCTGGATCAGAGTGTGCAAAGCAAGCACCTTTACCTATGCTACTTTTATATGCTATTATACTACCTCATGCAATCTTTCTTGACTTGTAAATCACAGAAGTTTTTCAACAGTTTTCTAAACACTGGAATCCATGTTTTTTGAACTTTGGAAGCCAAGTGACAGACACCAAGAATAAAATACAGGAGAGGCAGCTTAACAGGCTGAAATGTTGTACATACCGAATATCGAACTTTGATCCAAGGCACAGCAAACGTAGTCCCCAAGCAAGACCAGTCACTCCAGGAACTGTCCCCAATCATCCCTAGCTGTCGTCTACAAAATAAAAATGGGAGAGATCAGCGCCAAGGACATTATTTCATTACAAAACTTGCCTATGAATTCAATCAGCTTCTAGAAAACACCAGCATGATATACAGAATGAGACTTAGACTAACATTTTTTCTGAAGCTCTCTATGAGCTTCCTGAATATTCACCATAAGCACATTTCAAACTGACTTAAGTTTATTCTTATAAGTTTATACTCATAAGCTGAATAAACTGACAATACAGTGTCAGGAATTATAAAAATTAGCGAAAAGAACATCACTGATATTAAAATGTGCAAACATGTCTGAAGGATATTGAAGGGATCTGATTCCTGTATGAACCATGTGATAAAAGTATGTGTAGTTCTGCAATTGCTCAATGAAGGAACAAAACTGGCATGGCAGTATGTAAGAAGAAAAGAGTTTTACCATGATTGAAGCTTTGGGATGTCAGTTGATTCCACATCCCCTTTCCACGGCATGTGGAAATATGAAACATGTTTTCACATTTTAATTGAAACACTATGAATTATAGAGGTTCAAAAATATTTATAATTAAAATTAAAGCACACAATATTTCGATACCACGCATTTATTAGTTTCTACTTCTTTCCACCAATGTCCCAGTATCCCTTTTGTCCTGAAGCCTTTCTCATTTTTGTACTATGCTTGGTTGATGTTCCCACCCTCATGCCCTTCTTCCCTTCTTTCTTCCTTTCATCCTTCCTTCTACACTTTACCTTCCTTTTTTTCATTCTTCAGTTCTTCTGTCCTTTTCCCTTCCTTATTCTAGGCTTTTTTTCTGCCACATTGGGCAGTACTTAGGGGTTACTCTAGGTTTCTGCTCAGGACTCATTCTTGGTGGGCTTGGGGGACGATATGGGAAGCCAGGGATCCAATTTATGTCAGTTAATGCAAGTCAAATGCCCTACCTGATATACCAACACTCCAGCGCATTCCTGGCTTTGTTTTTGCTTATTCAGTGTTTGTTCTTAAAGATCCCTCCAGGTGGTCTTCAAGAAACCATATGCTATGATAGGGCTCAAATTAGTTGAGCCACAAGCAAACAAGCACCATACCTGCAATATGATCTCTCCAGTCCTTTTGTTCCTTTGTTGATAGTTAGGGAAGCCACACTGGTTGGTGCTTGGGGAAAGTGGGATCACCATGCTCACTCCCCAAAGTAGATGTGGGTCTGCCTCACTCAGGCAGTGCTCAAGGTCCTATGCAGTACCAACAAGTGAACCTAAGGCCTTTAGCAAGCAATGTTCCCACTTGAGGCACATCCTTGGCCTCGGTACCTACTTTCATTTCTTTTCTTCAGAGTGTGGAATTCAGCTTGTGACGTGCAGACTCAATGGTGCTCAAGAGTCTTTCCTGTGGTACTAGAAATCAAACTAGGGTAAGCTGTGTGCAAGACAAATAAAACCCTAACCCATCTCAATCTCAAGAGATTTGTCTCTTAAATCCATTCGATGACTGGTATCTAAAGATAAAAATATGAGGAATTATTCTGCCACTTGCTGCTGCCATCTTATAATGCCTAGTGTCCCACAGAAGCAGTATCATTAAAAACTTCCAATGTGGGGACAACGCATAGCACAGCGGTAGGGCCTTTGCCTTGCAAGCAGCCAACCCTAGTTGGATCCAGGTTCCGTCCTGAATAATCATCCCAGAGCCTGCCAGGAGTGATTTCTGAGATTAGAGCCAGGAGTATCACCTGAACGATGCTGGGTATTACCCAGTTATCCCCCCAGAAAAAAACCTTCCAATGCAACCCAATTAAAGGTGAATTCCAGAACACTAGGAACAAATTAATAGAATGTATAAGACTTGGTTCCACAGGAATCACTCTATATAAAAATTCTTAAAACTAGAAAAATTAATAGGTGATTTAGTGCATGTTTCTGTACAAGCTTGCTTTAAGTGCGGATACATAATATTAAAGTTCCTGTTATGAGAAAATAGGTATAGTTCAGTGGGTAGGGTACTCGCCTTGTACCTGGCCAAAATGGGTTTGATTGCTCCCATCTAGTATTGATCCCCTGAGCACTACCGAGAATGATTCATGAGTCCAGAGCAAAGAGGAACTACTTTGCATCTGATGATGGAGACAAACAGTGGTAAGCACTGTTTGATACCAAGCAACACATTTCCCCAAGTACGTCCTGGAGTAGTTGAACACCATAAAATATGGACCAAAAGCTAAACCAGAATAAATTGTTAAACTGTCTTCTAAAGTGACAGTATCTTATAAAGTTCTATCAGCAAAAAAAATGAGAGTCCTTCATGCTTCTCATTCTTGCTAGAAATTAATATATACACTTTAACTGATATTTTAGCAACTATCAATTTTACATTGTATTGATTCTAACAAATATTATTTGGACCACACCTGCTAGTGCTCTTTGGAAAGAGAAGCTGGATGGTAATGGGATTTCTGCAAGCTAGCCTTGGATGTAAAAGCAAGTTTCTCTTCAGAGATTTGTGTCCCTGCTGTTATGAGTGCAGAATGAGCTCAGAAGAAAGTTATCCAGCTCAGTAACCTGTCCTTACAAACTCTAAGCTAATAGATGCCATAAGCATTGCAAACACTATCTTTGCATATGGACTGATTGAATGATGCCATGGGCATTGCAACCGTTATTTTTGCATACCATCTGAAGCAATGATGCCAAATACCTTGTGATCGTTCTCTTCACATACTATCTTGTTGCTGTAATGCCTAAGCTGTATTACCCACATTCCATTTCCTGCCTAATGTTTGCCCTTCAAAGCCTTGTCCCTATCTTCAATAAATGAAGTCTATTACGCTGACAATACCTCCCTGCGTGTGGCTCACAGTCTTCTCTCCTTTTCCCATGTTAAGCTTCAGAAGCTACGGGCTGGAAGTGACCATTACCCACACTTGCATTGGCCTCTTCTGGGGACCCCATGCCAATGCCGGCAGTGCTCGGGTACTACTCCTTGTTCAGAGATCAAAACTAGCAATGCTGGAGGGGCTGTGCATTATGGAGGATTCAACCTGAGCCTCTGGAATGCAAACCATGAAGAATAGTCCTCTGAGCTATTTCCTCAGACATTTATATCTCAATTTTTTCATTTTGGGGTCATACCAGCAGTGCCCATGGGCATTTTCCGGGCTCTGTGCTCAGAAATTATTCCTGGCAGGCTTGGGGACCATATGGGATGCTGGGGATGGAACACAGGTTGGCCACATGCAAGATGAACGCCCTATTTGATGTGCTATAATTATGACCTTATCTATATTTCAATTTAATTTGTCTTTTTTAGGGGGCACACCTGACAGCATTCAGTGGTTACGACTGTCTCTGTGCTAAGGAATCACTCCTGGCGGATATAGGGACCATATGCCAGGGATCAAACTCGGGTCTGTCACGTGAAAGTATATTCTGTGCTATAACTATGACCCAATCTAGTTTTATTTTTAAAAAAATATATGTCTTAAATCCAACATCTATTTATGATAAGTACCCTCAATGAAACTGGGGTAGATTTATATTCCTCAAGATAGAAATGACTATATACAGAAAACCTAGAGTCAATGGAAAAAAGCTAAAATACTTACCCAAGTATAGGTGGAAGGCAGGGATGTTTGATTTTACCACTACTATTTAATAGGGTATTGGAATTCTCCATTGCAACTAGGTTAAAAAAATAAAGAAATTAAAGAGATTCATATTGGAGAAGCAGTCTATGTGCAGATGTCATGATGCTATACCATAAAAGTTCCACTAAAATATAAAAAAAAAAAAAGAAAAACAAGTTAAAATTTCAATACACTGGGAGCCGGAGAGATAGCATGGAAGTAAGGCGTTTGCCTTTCATACAGAAAGTCAGTCATTCGAATCCCGGCCTCCCATATGGTCCCCCGAGCCTGCCAGGAGTGACTTCTGAGCTTGCAGCCAAGAGTATCCCCGGAGTGCTGCCAGGTGTGATCCAAAACTAAAACCAAAAAAAAAAAAATTGAACACACTTTGATATGCATACCATAAACTAGAAGAAATTGAGATTAAAAAATGTGCTGCGCGGGCTGGAGAGATAGCACACTGGTAGGGCATTTACGTTGCACGCAGCTGACCCAGGAATTATGATGTTTCTATTCTCGAAATCCAACATGGTCTTCCCCAAGTATGCCAAGAGATTTTTCAGCACAGTGCCAAGAGTAATCCCTGAGCGCCACCGTGTGGCCCAAATAAACAAATAAAAAACAAACAGAAGGAATAAACTCAGCAAAGATTCTATAAGATCTATGCAATACAATCTTCACTTATAAAACGAAATACACCGGGAATTGGAAAGCATTCCATGTTTATAGATTTGAAAAATAAATATTCCCAAAATGTCTATCCTGACCAAAACACTACATAGACTATAGCAATCCACATCAATGGCATCCTTCAAGGAATTAGAATGACTACTAAATTTGAATTAAAGAAAAAAAAAGAGAGACAAATAGCTAAAGCCATTCTGAAAAAGACACTGAGAGGCACGGACAACAGTCCTAAACTTTATAATATAGAGCTATGATAATCAAATCATCATGGTAGTTGCCAGAGCGATAGCACAGTGGTAGGACGTTTACATTGCATGCGGCTGACCCAGGCAGGACCACAGTTCGATCCCCCAGAGTCCCAGATGGTTCCCTGAGCCAGAATCGATTTCTGAGTAGAGAAAACTGAGAAAACTGGATAACTTTGCCTGAAGAATCAACTGATCTATATCTTACACCATACCCAGGAATTATTTTAAAGAAAACTAAACATTCAGAGATTGTAAGAAAAGACATAAAATACATTGAGTAAATCACAAAACTCTGCAGGATCTGGGCATCTAAGTTGTTTTCACTGTCCTGATTCCACTGAAGAGGACAGAAAAAAAATTAAAAGGTATGAAAATGGGAGTTTAAGAAGTTGAAAAGTTTCTGCCTGGCAAAGGGATCTTAGCTAACAAAATAAATACGGAAACTTTTAGTCATATCTGCTCCATATCCATTATGGCAAAGACTATATTCATTGCAGTCATTGTGTTGCATGGAAGGCAAGCAGCTTACTATGTCTGTCTGAGACCACCGAAAGAATGAGCTTCATTATTAGCCCATTTTGGGTGGGTTTCTACGATACACAGGGCGTACTGTGGTTTGCTCCTCAGAAATCACTCCTGGAGAACCTCGGGATACCATGATTTTAGCTCGGTACACCTGAACATAGGGCACAAGTCTTATCCTCTAGTATATCTCTGTTTTGGGGCCATGTTTTGGTCACAAAAAAGAAAATGAAAGTAAAACACCAAATTGTAAATCATAGGTGCGGAGGTTTGATCCCCAGACTCCCATCTGGTCCCCCTTGCCTGCCAGGAGTGATTTCTGAGCCCATCGCCAGGAGTAACTGCTGAGTGTCACCGGGTGAAGAATTCTAAATCATCTCCCAGCCTTCTAAATTAGTTAAACCATCATGTCTACCAAGTGCCTTGTTCACTCACCTGCTCCAAGTTGATGGCGATAACCACCAGGTGCCTGGACAGAAAGGACATTGGAAACAGGAGCCCCCAACAGAGGGATAGCCGAACTGAAGGACAGAAACAATGGACACAGGAGCCATGATGGACGAAAGGACAGACGGCAGGGTCCACCCACACACTATCCTCTGTCTGAGTTCAGACCCTGTTATGGCTTAACCGAGTGCAAGAATCTTGGTGAGCCCCAGGAGAGACCTAAAGGGCCCCTCTACCACTTACTGGAATCACATGGTGGCCTTGCTGCCAAGGGGAGCACCGACTCATTTGGAAACGCAAACAGGTCTTGCCATGGCGGCTGTAGTGGGCCTGAAGATGGCGATGGCGGCGTGGCCACGTGCAGGGTTGCAACGCCCCCTCCTTGTGCGCAGGCCTCTGCGTGTGTGGGGAATGCAGGGGCGCTTCCTGCCGGGGGATGTGATCTGCCCCCTGAAAGGGTTTGCCTCCCACCCACAGTCCAGCCGTAAGGTTCCTCAGCTGCTTGTTATCTTCTAGATTCTAGAAGGTTTCAACAGCTTCCATCGGCACAGTTCTAGCAGCAGCGCCACTTGTGTGTAAGTGGAAGGCTTGAGAGCAAAGAAAGAAGATGGTGAGCCCTGGGGTGCTGGCTCTAAGCCTGAAGACTCCTTGGGCTCGCTCAAAGGAGCTAGGTGTAGGGACTGCCAGGGGGCGCCTGATGAGTGAGGGACTGTCCATGGAGGGACTGTCGAGGGGGGAGGGCCTGTCGAGGGGGAAGGGTCTTCGTGGCCTTACAGTAAAAGGTTTCCCCTGGTGCAGTTGAACCGAGGTGAGCCCCAGGAGAGGCCGAAATGGCCCCTCTGCTACTTACTGGAATCACAGGTGGCCTTGCTGCCAAGGGGGGCACCGCCTCATTTGGAAACGCGAACATGTCTTGTCATGGTAGCTGCAGTGGGCCTGAAGATAGCGATGGCGGCTGGCCACGTGCAGGCTCCAGCCCCCTCCTTGTGCGCAGGGCTCTGCGTGTATGGAATGGGGGGTGCTTTCTGGCAGGGGATGTGATCTGCCCCCTGGAGGGTGTGGATCCCACCCACAGTGCAGCCGTGCGGGTCCTCAGCAGAGGAGCACTAGTGTCTCCTTATCTACTAGGATTCAACAGCACCAATGGATGTGGACTATAAAACGAAATAAAAATAAATAAGAGTTACTGTGATTTCTGGCTAAATATACTTACAATTCCGATAATGTCTTTTTTTTTCTACATTTGTCCTTATCCAGCACCTCAGCTGTTCATGACTCTTTGCTGAGACAGAGGACTAAACTTTTTATTCTTTTTTTCCATACCTAGGAATGCTGAGGGCTTATTCCTAGCTCTGTGCTCATGAATAACTCCGTATGTTACTTGGGTACCACTTGCGTCAGAGATGCAATGGAATTACTTTCAAGTCAGACAAGTAACTACATCCCCACCCTGGACCACATTCCTGTTACTTGGAATGAATGGATTCCATTTAGTAGGAAAAATAGGTATGCTACAGTGGGAAAGGCACTTGCCTTGGCCTTGGCCAAAAATGGGTTCAATTTCTTCCGTCTCATATTGTTCCCCTTGAGCACTACCAGGAGTGATTCATGAGTGCAGAGCCAAAGGAAATCCTTCGCATATGATGGTGGAGACCATGTACCAAAATAAAGTTCCTGTTAATATGAAAGAATGAAATTAGATAATTAGGATGGTACCAGGGGCCAGAAGTTGGCTTCAAAGACAAGAAGGAAATGTGGTGTGAAGTTTGACTCACAGCCTGACTGGGTGGAGAACAGGGATGGAGCACCTCTGAGGCTCCCCTGTGGCATGAGAGGCTTTTCAGTCACCAGGTTTTTTAATGTATATATAAACCCCACTTCTTGGACACCTAGAAGTTTTGGGTGCCAGGGATCTTGAACTTGGCCACAGCTACCACAGACCATATACTATATTCTCTCCTTTGGTTAGACATGATGAAATGAGCAATGTGAAACTGTTTCCAAAGGCAACTTCATGCCATTTTGGATCCTCAGACAAGAGCATCAGGCAGATATCAATGTATATTGCTAAGGACTGTCTCCAAATTTATTTAGAATGACCCATTTCAGCAATGGGCTTCAGGTTCTACTTTAATCCATTTGCTGTTTGCAGCCACTGCACACCTTACCTCATGAGACAGAGGTAGGCCTTAAGGCTGCACTTCTCTTTTTCTAAAATATATCCCAGCTGATATAAATTTAGAATAGTGGTTTTGATCCCCGAGAGCCCATATATTCTCTGAGTCCTGGCAGAAGCGATTACTGAATGCAGAGTCAGGAGTAACCCCTGAGCATAGCCCCCAAACAAGAAAAATGTGTCCCAGGTCAAAGTGATAGCACAATGGGCAGGATGGTACTGGGCTACCACTTTGGTGTCAGAGACGAAAATCGAGCTATTTCCAAGACAGACAAAACTCTTCAACCCCACATGCCCTCAATTATTTTTCATGCTCAGCTTTATTTTATTTTTGATTTGAATTTTGGGCCAGAAAACCTAGTATTGCTTAGAAATTACACCTGCGTCTCGAAATTATTCCTGGCAGTTCTCAGACTACGTGTGATGCCAAGCATCACTCTGGGTCAGCCACATGCAAAGAAAACACCCTCTGCACTATATTATGACTCTGGCTCAATGCTTCAGTTTTCTATGAGTTGTGTTAGTTTATTATTGCAAGTAGTCATTCTTTGTATTCCAGCTTTCTTGATGCATAATTGAAGCTACTTAAAATACATGACCTGATCATTTGTTATACCAACAGTATATCAAATATAAAACCTGGGTGTACTGTAGATATAACAAATACTGTCCCCCAGACACCTTTGGCAGTAGTGACACATTCTACAATTGATAACAACATTCACTCACTGCACTCAGTAAAGTCTATGGGGAGCAACTCAGCATTCTTCAGGGTTTATAGCTAGCTCAAAGCTCACTCCTAGGAATATAACCTAGAGACACTAAAACACAATACAAAACTGACCTCTGCATTCCTATTTTCAATGTAGCACTATTTACAATAGCCAGAATTTGGACACATCCCAGGTGCACAACAACAAATGAATTGTTAAAAAAAAAACTGTGGTACATCTACACAATGGAATACTTTTCAGCTGTTAGAAACAATGCACTTATGAAATTTGCATATTCTTGTATGGACATGGAGACTATCAAGCTGAGTGAAAGAGTCAGGGGGAGAGAGATAAACTCAGAATAATCTCACTCATCTGTGAGGTTTAATAAATAAAGACAGTATGGTAATTATACCCAATGTAATAGAGATGAGAAATGGAAGGACTATTCCATGATATGAAGCTTTCCACAAAGTCTGGTGAGTTAGAAAATAACTGCACTGACAGATACTATGATAATATTAGTGAGAAAGAAATACAATGTCTGTCTGTTCTAGAGACAGGCTGGGAGTGTATGAGGAGGAAAACAGAGACAGTGGTGGAGGCAAAACCCTGTAACTGTGGGGTCTTTGAGCGGGGGAGCTTGCAGAAAGGACCCCTGTTCTGAAGTCAAGTGCAGGGATTTGGGACCCCCAAGCCAGACCAGGCCTTCAAGACAAGGCTGGGCAGCTGGGTCTCTGGGGGGTTGGGGAAAGGGAAATCAGACCATTCCATGGCCAAAAACGTGTCTTTGTAGGGAATCTCTTGCAGGGGGGTTCATCAGAACTCATTTCCAAAAACACATGGGAATAGCGCATCCTCACATCAACTGTACTTTTTAACCATGATTCCATAATGCTCACAATTCTAAATTGTTCCTAGGAAAGGTAATGGAATGCCAATACTCAGAGGATGATACTTGAATAGATCTCTAAAGTCTCTCTATATGTAGGCATGAATTTGTATACAGTTGTCTTCTCTCTGATCACAAATCTAAACTGTAAATAATCCAAGTCTATATATCCAATCCAAGTCTATATAGCCCCTCTTACATATTCTTCCTCCCCCCTCAGAAACCTTTCTATCCTCTCCTCCCCAATTTTGATCAATTACCCTCCTTATTTAACCCTGTTTACACGTAGTTCTTAACTCATTAGGCACCAAAACCGATCTCCTGCCCAATAAACCACCACCCAGATCACAAAATCTTGTGCCCCAGCAAGCAACTACAGCAAACACACCCGCTGACTTATGCTTTGTGACACTTCTCACCCCCTCTAAATGTGAACTGTTGCATGGTACCGGATTCAGCTTCAGAATGACCCCAGATCATTGACACTACCTGATCCCCTAATGCTGCAAATCATGTCTCAAACTTAACAAGACCATGGTGTGGGATGAAAATGTGCCTTGGGTTTCACCCCAGAAGATTTCTCAAAAGACTTAATTTAGGGTGCCTATATTACCTTTGTAACATGTTTAATATATCTATAATAATGCATCTTAGGACATTTATTTCCAAACATAAAGGTAGCCTCCTCTATCACATATTCCCTTTGATTACTTTCTTAATTCAGTTTTTTTTGTTTCTTCTATAATATATATTTTTTCTTTAACCTCACCTGTTTTGATTCTGCTTGGAATGAAAACCGACAAAACATATTTTCCCCGCGATAAAAGCTCAGGTCAAAACCAGAGCACAGAGTTTGTGTAGCCTGTCATTCTTACCCCCAAATACACCAGCAATATGACACCATATAGTTTTGTATAGGCACCGTAAAAAAGGGAAAACCTTATGTACAGAAACAAGATCTTTTCTTCTAGGGATAAAAACTCATACTTTTTATAATACCGGGGCACCTCCCACCCTGAACATGGGTCATATGAACACAACTCAAGTCTCCATGATATTAAACAGTGTTCGTCCAACCCCAATCCCCAGATCCCAGATGTTCAACTGATATAGTTCCCTGCAACAACACCAGGAATCAAACTCCCCTAGGAAATTCCTAACACCACTTTGGTACCAACTTGCAAAAGATCTGATCTGACATTCAGACAATAAGGAAACAACAACTAGATCTAAGGACAGCTTGTCCTATCACATCACCTAACGGTAAGATGAAATCAGAAAACAATTCACACCCTGTGATCTGTGCAAAAACTAAGAGCTCTAACTACAGAAGACTAACTTTGACAACCATGAATTGGCAGAACTTATCCTGAGACCAATAAGCAAAATCCTACCCTATGTTTTGACCCAGAAGTTGAACAAAAATCAAGATCTCTAATTACAGGGTTCTGACATTGACAATGGAGACTGAGCAAAACTTCTAGACTCTATCCTACATTTCAGCCTAGGATTTGAGCAAAAACAAAAACCATTTATTATAGAACACTGATTACATTAATAATGATGGAACAGAACTACTAGAACTGTAAATAAAAACTCTTCTAGCCTTCACCCTATAACTTATGCATATAACAATATCTCCAGCTACAGAGATGGGATGTCATCACCCACTTCTGAGAGAACGCACCATAAAAAGACTTTGGGGTGTGTAAATGAGTGAGTATGAAGCCAGTAGTTGTTTCCATGACAGTAATATTCAAGGACGGAGAAAGCCTGAATCTATTAAGCTAAGGGAATTCCCTTTCTTACTTCCCCAATACTTAATGTGCCTATGCAAAAAAGAGGGGGCACAAAACTTGGCTACACCAGCACTTCTTTTGGTCGTTGTTTTTTTTTTAATATTTTATTTTTTTCTTTATTTTATTTTCCACTTTTGTGGTTATTATTTGGTGGATTTTATACTGATGGGCTTTTGTTGATAGTTACTTTGTTTTTTTAAACTGTTAGGGTTTTTTTTATTAGGTCTTTCTTTTTTGTTTTTGTCTTATTCCAGCACAACCACACAACTTGAATCATCTTGTTCTGCCTCATGAATTGAGGGGAAATGAAAAACGAGTGGTACCAGGACCAAGCAGCTGTATGAACATTGAGTGGAATTAAAAAATGATTAGAACTAAACAGTAAACCCAAAGTCAACAACAAAATCGATACACTGTATACAACAGGCTATACACAGAGGGGAACAATTACACTAGCACTGAGGTTGTAAAGGAGGGAGACATGGGACATATGCTTGGGTAAGGGGGGAGGGAGGACAACCCTGGAGGGTGGAATGGCCCTGATTCATTGTCTCTATGTACCTTCGATATTACTGTGAAATGTTTATACTCATTTTTGGTCACAATAAAAGTTATTATTTAATTAAAAAGAAAATAAAACTGAAAAAGAGAAAAAGAAAATAACTGCACTGACAAGTACCATGACAATGTTAGTGAGAGAGAAATAGAATGTCTGTCTGTCTTGGAGACAGGCTGGAGTCTGTGAAGAAAAATACAGAGATTTGGTGGAGAGAAAAAGCTACTTTGGTTAATGGTGGTGTATGTATATTAGATGACTGAAACCCAACTACAAATAATTTTGTGACTATGGTGCTTAAATAAATAAATTCTTTAAACCAATATAACTCTATATACTCTAGATATGTAGGTATATATTTTATCTCACTGTTCTGAAGATGGAACGCAGGGTATCTCAGATGCAGGGCATGTGCTTTAATACTTAGTCACATATGTGATCCATACATAAAGTTTGTAAAGTCTACTTAGAGTTGGGGCTGTAGGGATAACACATAAGGAAGGGTGTTTGCCTTGCATGCAGCTGATCCAGGTTCTATCCACAGGATCCCATAGCCTTCAGCAAAAAAATATCCTCGTGGTTCTCTGGGTATCTTGAGGTATCATAGACTGAACATGCAAACCTTGACAATATAGTATGATTTTTGTTCCCCCTTTTTCTGACTCACTAGTTCACTAGCTGACAACATTTTAGAATTTGAGGGACATACCTTAATACCTCCAAATGTGAATAAGATTCACTACATCCACAGTAAATTTCCATTGCCATTCCACCACTGGAAATAGCCCTTTGTCTATTCTTCACTCTCACCTCCCTTGGTAAGGTCCAATTTGACCTCAGGTTCAATTGGTCCCTCGGGTAAGGAACCATTTAATTGTGATCACTTACCAGAGAGGAGTAAGATGTTTGCTTTACTTATTCATATTTCACACATGAGTGAAACCATTCTTTGCTTTTCACATTCTTATTTAATTTAGCATAAGCATCCTATATCGTATCATATATTCCCAAATGGCACAAAAGAAGAGTATGTTTTAATAAGGTTCCAAAGCACAGGCAGATTTTACTCTATAGTGTGGAATCTGTAATACTGAAAATAAGTTTCATTGGGAGGGGTGTTTAGCAAACTTGTTTTCTGATATACAAAAGTAGTGAACAACATCTTCCAAATACTGCCTAAAGAAAATGCCTGGTTGTATTCTCACTCTGACAATGTCAATGCAATACTATTTACTGTTGTGACAATTCTTTTATGCTTTGAGGCACACCCAGGGTGTTCAGGGGCTGCTCCTGGCTCTGCATTCTGAAATTATTCCTAGAGGGCTCAGGAGAACATACAGGATACCTGGGATAACAAGCACCTTACCTGCTTTACAATTACTCCTGCCCGATATGACAAATTTAAACTCTGTTGTGTTGAGGCCTGACAGAGAGCACAGTTGTAGGGCGTTTGCCTTGCAGGCAGCTGATCCAAGACAGAAGGTGGTTTGAATCCTGGCATTCCATATGGTCCCTGTGCCTGCCAGAAGCATTTTCTGTGTGAAGAGACAGGAGTAACCCCTGAGCAAATCTGGTTGTGTCCCCATCCCCCCAAAATAACAAAAATGAATCAATTATGTTGTATGTAAGATCACTTTTTTTTTTGGTTTTTGGGCCACACCCGGCGGTGCTCAGGGGTTATTCCTGGCTGTCTGCTAGGAAATAGCTCCTGGCATGCACGGGGGACCACACGGGACACCGAGATTTGAACCAACCACCTTTGGTCCTGGATCGGCTGCTTGCAAGGCAAACAGAGCTGTGCTATCTCTCCGGGCCCTTAAGATCACTTTTGAAAGGAAACAAGATGCAATGTACCAAGTTGACTAATTGATGAAATTTAGACAATGTGGAGATAGCTCAAAGCTCTGGAGTGAATGCTATGCATGAGGGAGAACAAGGGTAGATCCTTGATACCACAAAATCTCACAAGCATTGCCAGGGGCAGCCCCAAAGCAATGCTCTAAGAGTAGAACTGAGCACACTGGGGTTTGATAACTACAAACAACAACAAAAAGAGGTAATTGATTAATTTTGGTTTGGGGGGTCACAGATGAAGTTGCTCAGGAATTTTTCCCACCCTATGCACAGGGACCACAGCTGGCAGTGCTCAGGGAACATATTTAGTGCTGCTGAATGAATTCACAGTCAGCTGCATGCAAGGCAAGAGCCATACCAAATGTACTGTCCATCTCCTAACCTAAAAGAAACAAGAAAAAAATTTGTGCTCTCCCTTACCTATTAATGATTATTTGGCACATAGGTCTTGAAGAGCCTTACGAACTGTACTATGTCCCTATCTAAAAGATGCAAAAGTAATTTTCAATCTCTTCCCTATAAAAATATTTGCCATACAACCTCACAAATAAAGCAAAGTTTTGAATGTTGTGATCACATATACTAAAATATAGTACTGTATTTGGCATCTTTTTGAAAATTGTTTTGAATGAAACCATAAGCACATTTTAAAACCCTGTTATTCAATTGTGTATCCTGATTTAACATAAAGAAATAAATTAAAGTTTACTTACTAATCCTGGCTTTACTCATCATCTACCTTGGATTGTACGGAATTCATGGTCCCTAATAGCTTCCACTCAATCATTTTAGTAGGGAAGTAGCAGCCACAGCAAACATCCAGTGATAACTAAGAGTTTCTCAGAACAAGCATTGTTTATTATTATTTGTTTGGCTCTATTTGAGCAGTCTAGATAGATGATCTACTGGCTCTCTGAGGCATAGAATAAAAAATTATGGAAGTTTCATTTTAGTGGACGTTTTTGGAGGGGGTTTTACCAGGTATGCTCAAGATTATTCTTGACTCAGGGGACCATACGAAATGGCAGGAATTCATCCTGGATCAGAGTGTGCAAAGCAAGCACCTTACCTATACTACTTTTGTACGCTATTATACTACTTCATGCAATCTTTCTTGGCCTGTAAATCACAGAATTTTTTCAACACTTTTCTAAACGCTGGAAATCATGTTTTTAGAACTTTGGAAGCCAAGTGACAGACACCAAGAATAAAATACAGGAGAGGCAGCTTAACAGGCTGAAATGTTGTACATACTGAACATCGAACTTTGATCCAAGGCACAGCAAACGTAGTCCCCAAGCAAGACCAGTCACTCCAGCAACTGTCCCCAATCATCTACAAAATAAAAATGGGAGAGATCAGTGCCAACGACATTATTTCATTACAAAACTTGCCTATGAATTCAATCAGCTTCTAGAAAACACCAGCATGATTTACAGATTGAGACTTAGACAAAATTTTTTCTGAAGCTCTCTATGAGCTTCTTGAATATTCACCATAAGCACATTTCAAACTGACTTAAGTTTATTCTTATACGTTTATTCTCATAAGCTGAATAAACTGACAATAAAGTGTCAGGAATTATAAAAATTAACGAAAAGAACATCACTGATATTAAAATGTGCAAACATGTCTGAGGGATATTGAAGGGATCTGATTCCTGTATGAACCATGTGATAAAAGTATGTGTAGTTCTGCAATTGCTCAATGAAGGAACAAAACTGGCATGGCAGTATGTAAGAAGAAAAGAGTTTTACCATGCTTGAAACTTTGGGATGTCAGTTGATTCCACATCCCCTTTACACAGCATGTGGAAATATGAAACATATTTTCACATTTTAATAGAAACACTATGAATTATAGAGTTTCAAAAATATTTATAATTAAAATTAAAGTACACAATATTTCGATACCACTCATTTATTAGTGCCCACTTCTTTCCACCAATGTCCCAGTATCCCTTTTGTCCTGAAGCCTTTCTCATTTTTGTACTATGCTTGGATGATGTTCCCACCCTCATGCCCTTCTTCCCTTCTTTCTTCCTTTCATCCTTCCTTCTACATTTTATCTTCCTTTTTTTCATTCTTCAGTTCTTCTGTCCTTTTCCCTTCCTTATTCTAGGTTTTTTTTTCTGCCACATTGGGCAGTACTTAGGGGTTACTCTAGGTTTCTGCTCAGGACTCATTCTTGGTGGGCTTGGGGGACGATATGGGAAGCCAGGGATCCAATTTATGTCAGTTAATGCAAGTAAAATGCCCTACCTGATATACCAACACTCCAGCGCATTCCTGGCTTTGTTTTTGCTTATTCTGTGTTTGTTCTTAAAGATCCCTCCAGGTGGTCTTCAAGAAACTATATGCTATGATAGGGCTCAAATTAGTTGAGCCACAAGCAAACAAGCACCATACCTGCAATATGATCTCTCTAGTGTTTTTGTTCCTTTGTTGATAGTTAGGGAAGCCACACTGGTTGGTGCTTGGGGAAAGTGGGATCACCATGGTCACTCCCCAAAGTAGATGTGGGTCTACCTCACTCAGGCAGTGCTCAAGGTCCTATGCAGTACCAACAAGTGAACCTAAGGCCTTTAGCAAGCAATGTTCCCACTTGAGGCACATCCTTGGCCTCGGTACCTACTTTCATTTCTTTTCTTCAGAGTGTGGAATTCAGCTTGTGACGTGCAGCCTCAATGGTGCTCAAGAGTCTTTCCTGTGGTACTAGAAATCAAACCAGGGTCAGCTGTGTGCAAGACAAATAAAACCCTAACCCATCTCAATCTCAAGAGATTTGTCTCTTAAATCCATTCGAAGACTGGTATCTAAAGATAAAAATATGAGGAATTATTCTGCCACTTGCTGCTGCCATCTTATAATGCGTAGTGTCCCACAGAAGCAGTATCATTAAAACCTTCCAATGTGGGGACAACGCATAGCACAGCGGTAGGGCCTTTGCCTTGCAAGCAACCAACCCTAGTTGGATCCAGGGTCCATCCTGAATAAGCATCCCAGAGCCTGCCAGGAGTGATTTCTGAGATTAGAGCCAGGAGTATCACCTGAACGATGCTGGGTATTACCCAGTTATCCCCCCAGGAAAAAACCTTCCAATGCAACCCAATTAAAGGTGAATTCCAGAACACTAGGAACAAATTAATAGAATGTATAAGACTTGGTTCCACAGGAATCACTCTATGTAAAAATTCTTAAAACTAGAAAAATTAATAGGTGATTTAGTGCATATTTGTGTACAAGCTTGATTTAAGTGCTGATACATAATATTAATTAAAGTTCCTGTTATGAGAAAATAGGTATAGTTCAGTGGGTAGGGTACTCGCCTTGTACCTGGCCAAAATGGGTTTGATTGCTCCCATCTAGTATTGATCCCCTGAGCACTACCGAGAATGATTCATGAGTCCAGAGCAAAGAGGAACTACTTTGCATCTGATGATGGAGACAAACAGTGGTAAGCACTGTTTGATACCAAGCAACACATTTCCCCAAGTACGTCCTGGAGTAGTTGAACACCATAAAATATAGACCAAAAGCTAAACCAGAATAAATTGTTAAACTGTCTTCTAAAGTGACAGTATCTTATAAAGTTCTATCAGCAAAAAAAATGAGAGTCCTTCATGTTTCTCATTCTTGCTAGAAATTAATATATACACTTTAACTGATATTTTAGCAACTATCAATTTTACATTGTATTGATTCTAACAAATATTATTTGGACCACACCTGCTAGTGCTCTTTGGAAAGAGAAGCTGGATGGTAATGGGATTTCTGCAAGCTAGCCTTGGATGTAAAAGCAAGTTTCTCTTCAGAGATTTGTGTCCCTGCTGTTATGAGTGCAGAATGAGCTCAGAAGAAAGTTATCCAGCTCAGTAACCTGTCCTTACAAACTCTAAGCTAATAGATGCCATAAGCATTGCAAACACTATCTTTGCATATGGACTGATTGAATGATGCCATGGGCATTGCAACCGTTATTTTTGCATACCATCTGAAGCAATGATGCCAAATACCTTGTGATCGTTCTCTTCACATACTATCTTGTTGCTGTAATGCCTAAGCTGTATTACCCACATTCCATTTCCTGCCTAATGTTTGCCCTTCAAAGCCTTGTCCCTATCTTCAATAAATGAAGTCTATTACGCTGACAATACCTCCCTGCGTGTGGCTCACAGTCTTCTCTCCTTTTCCCATGTTAAGCTTCAGAAGCTACGGGCTGGAAGTGACCATTACCCACACTTGCATTGGCCTCTTCTGGGGACCCCATGCCAATGCCGGCAGTGCTCGGGTACTACTCCTTGTTCAGAGATCAAAACTAGCAATGCTGGAGGGGCTGTGCATTATGGAGGATTCAACCTGAGCCTCTGGAATGCAAACCATGAAGAATAGTCCTCTGAGCTATTTCCTCAGACCCTTATATCTCAATTTTTTTTATTTTGGGGTCATACCAGCAGTGCTCATGGGCATTTTCCGGGCTCTGTGCTCAGCAATTATTCCTGGCAGGCTTGGGGACCATATGGGATGCTGGGGATGGAACACAGGTTGGCCACATGCAAGATGAATGCACTTTGATATGCATACCATAAACTAGAAGAAATTGAGATTAAAAAATGTGCTGCGCTTACGTTGCACGCAGCTGACCCAGGAATTATGATGTTTCTATTCTCGAAATCCAACATGGTCTTCCCCAAGTATACCAAGAGATTTTTCAGCACAGTGCCAAGTGTAATCCCTGATCGCCACCGTGTGGCCCAAATAAACAAATAAAAAACAAACAGAAGGACTAAGCTCAGCAAAGATTCTATAAGATCTATGCAATACAATCTTCACTTATGAAACGAAATACACCGGGAATTGGAAAGCATTCCATGTTTATAGATTTGAAAAATAAATATTCCCAAAATGTCTATCCTGACCAAAACACTACATAGACTATAGCAATCCACATCAATGGCATCCTTCAAGGAATTAGAATGACTACTAAATTTGAATTAAAGAAAAAAAAAGAGAGACAAATAGCTAAAGCCATTCTGAAAAAGACACTGAGAGGCACGGACAACAGTCCTAAACTTTATAATATAGAGCTATGATAATCAAATCATCATGGTAGTTGCCAGAGCGATAGCACAGTGGTAGGACGTTTACATTGCATGCGGCTGACCCAGGCAGGACCACAGTTCGATCCCCCAGAGTCCCAGATGGTTCCCTGAGCCAGAATCGATTTCTGAGTAGAGAAAACTGAGAAAACTGGATAACTTTGCCTGAAGAATCAACTGATCTATATCTTACACCATACCCAGGAATTTTAAAGCAGACTAAACATTCAGAGATTGTAAGAAAAGACATAAAATACATTGAGTAAATCACAAAACTCTGCAGGATCTGGGCATCTAAGTTGTTTTCACTGTCCTGATTCCACTGAAGAGGACAGAAAAAAAATTAAAAGGTATGAAAATGGGAGTTTAAGAAGTTGAAAAGTTTCTGCCTGGCAAAGGGATCTTAGCTAACAAAATAAATACGGAAACGTTTAGTCATATCTGCTCCATATCCATTACGGCAAAGACTATATTCATTGCAGTCATTGTGTTGCATGGAAGGCAAGCAGCTTACTATGTCTGTCTGAGACCACCGAAAGAATGAGCTTCATTATTAGCCCATTTTGGGTGGGTTTCTACGATACACAGGGCGTACTGTGGTTTGCTCCTCAGAAATCACTCCTGGAGAACCTCGGGATACCATGATTTTAGCTCGGTACACCTGAACATAGGGCACAAGTCTTATCCTCTAGTATATCTCTGTTTTGGGGCCATGTTTTGGTCACAAAAAAGAAAATGAAAGTAAGACACCAAATTGTAAATCATAGGTGCGGAGGTTTGATCCCCAGACTCCCATCTGGTCCCCTTGCCTGCCAGGAGTGATTTCTGAGCCCATCGCCAGGAGTAACTGCTGAGTGTCACCGGGTGAAGAATTCTAAATCATCTCCCAGCCTTCTAAATTAGTTAAACCATCATGTCTACAAAGTGCCTTGTTCACTCACCTGCTCCAAGTTGATGGCGATAACCGCCAGGTGCCTGGACAGAAAGGACATTGGAAACAGGAGCCCCCAACAGAGGGATAGCCGAACTGAAGGACAGTAACGACAATGGACACAGGAGCCATGATGGACAAAAGGACAGACGGCAGGGTCCACCCACACACTATCCTCCGTCTGAGTTCAGACCCTGTTGTGGCTGAACCGAGTGCAAGAATCTTGGTGAGCCCCAGGAGAGACCTAAAGGGCCCCTCTACCACTTACTGGAATCACAGGGTGGCCTTGCTGCTAAGGGGAGCACCCCCTCATTTGGAAACGCAAACAGGTCTTGCCATGGCGGCTGTAGTGGGCCTGAAGATGGCGATAGCGGCGTGGCCACGTGCAGGGTTGCCACGCCCCCTCCTTGTGCGCAGGCCTCTGCGTGGGTGGGGAATGCGGGTGCGCTTCCTGCCGGGGGATGTGATCTGCCCCCTGAAAGGGTTTGTGTCCCACCCACAGTCCAGCCGTAAGGTTCCTCAGCTGCTTGTTATCTTCTAGATTCTAGAAGGTTTCAACAGCTTCCATCGGCACAGTTCTAGCAGCAGCACCACTTGTGTGTAAGTGGAAGGCTTGAGAGCAAAGAAAGAAGATGGTGAGCCCTGGGGTGCTGGCTCTAAGCCTGAAGACTCCTTGGGCTTGCTCAAAGGAGCTAGGTGTAGGGACTGCCTAGGGGGCACCTGACGAGGGAGGGACTGTCGAGGGGGAAGGGTCTTCATGGCCATACAGTAAAAGAAGGTTTCTCCTGGTGCGGCTGAGCAGAGGTGAGCCCGAGGAGAGGCCAAAAGGGCCCCTCTGCCACTTACTGAAATCACAGGGTGGCCTTGCTGCCAAGGGAGGCACCGTCTCATTTGGAAATCCGAACAGGTCTTGTCATGGAGGCTGCAGTGGGCATGAAGATGGCAATGGCGTGGCCACGCCCCCTCCTTGTGCGCAGGCGTCTGCATGTGGGGAGTTCGTGTGGGGTGAGTGGGGCGTTTCCTGGCAGGGGATGTGATCTGCCCCCTGGAGGATGTGGTCCCACCCCAGTCCAGCCAGGAGGGGCTGGGGCAGTCATTGTGCAGAGCTCACTTCTAGAAGGTTCCTTGACAGAGCAACACTAGCACCTCGTTATCTTCTAGATTCTAGAAGGTTTCAACAGCTTCCATCGGCACAGTTCTAGCAGCAGCAGAACTTGTGTGTAAGTGGAAGGCTGTGAGCCTGGAAAGATGATGGGGGTGCACGGGGTGCTGACTCTAAGCCTGAAGACTCCTTAGGCTTGCTCCAAGGAGCTAGGTGTAGGGACTACCCAGGGGGGGCCTGTCGAGGGGGAAGGGTCTTCGTGGCCTTGCAGTAAAAGAAAGTTTCCCCTGGTGCGGCTGAACCGAGGTGAGCCCCAGGAGAGGCCGAAATGGCCCCTCTGCTACTTACTGGAATCACAGGTGGCCTTGCTGCCAAGGGGGGCACCGCCTCATTTGGAAACGCGAACATGTCTTGTCATGGTAGCTGCAGTGGGCCTGAAGATAGCGATGGCGGCTGGCCACGTGCAGGCTCCAGCCCCCTCCTTGTGCGCAGGGCTCTGCGTGTATGGAATGGGGGGTGCTTTCTGGCAGGGGATGTGATCTGCCCCCTGGAGGGTGTGGATCCCACCCACAGTGCAGCCGTGCGGGTCCTCAGCAGAGGAGCACTAGTGTCTCCTTATCTACTAGGATTCAACAGCACCAATGGATGTGGACTATAAAACGAAATAAAAATAAATGAGTTACTGTGATTTCTGGCTAAATATACTTACAATTCCGATAATGTCTTTTTTTTTCTACATTTGTCCTTATCCAGCACCTCAGCTGTTCATGACTCTTTGCTGAGACAGAGGACTAAACTTTTTATTCTTTTTTTCCATACCTAGGAATGCTGAGGGCTTATTCCTAGCTCTGTGCTCATGAATAACTCCGTATGTTACTTGGGTACCACTTGCGTCAGAGATGCAATGGAATTACTTTCAAGTCAGACAAGTAACTACATCCCCACCCTGGAACACATTCCTGTTACTTGGAACGAATGGATTCCATTTACTAGGAAAAATAGGTATGCTACAGTGGGAAAGGCACTTGCCTTGGCCTTGGCCAAAAATGGGTTCAATTTCTTCCGTCTCATATTGTTCCCCTTGAGCACTACCAGGAGTGATTCATGAGTGCAGAGCCAAAGGAAATCCTTCGCATATGATGGTGGAGACCATGTACCAAAACAAAGTTCCTGTTCATCTGAAAGAATGAAATTAGATAATTAGGATGGTACCAGGGGCCAGAAGTTGGCTTCAAAGACAAGAAGGAAATGTGGTGTGAAGTTTGACTCACAGCCTGACTGGTGGAGAACAGGGATGGAGCACCTCTGAGGCTCCCCTGTGGCATGAGCGGCTTTTCAGTCACCAGGTTTTTAAATGTATATATAAACCCCACTTCTTGGACACCTAGAAATTTTGGGTGCCAGGGATCTTGAACTTGGGCACAGCTACCTGAGAGCATATACTTGATTCTCTCCTTTGGTTAGACATGATGAAATGAGCAATGTGAAACTGTTTCCAAAGGCACCTTCATGCCAGTTTGGATCCTCAGACAAGAGCATCAGGCAGATATCAATGTATATTGCTAAGGACTGTCTCCAAATTTATTTAGAATGACCCATTTCAGCAATGGGCTTCTGGTTCTACTTTAATCCATTTGCTGTTTGAAGCCACTGCACACCTTACCTCATGAGACAGAGGTAGGCCTTAAGGCTGCACTTCTCTTTTTCTAAAATATATCCCAGCTGATATATATTTAGAATAGTGGTTTTGATCCCCGAGAGCCCATATGTTCTCTCAAGCCTGGCAGAAGCGATTACTGAATGCAGAGTCAGGGTAACCCCTGAGCATAGCCCCCAAACAAGAAAAATGTGTCCCAGGTCAAAGTGATAGCACAATGGGCAGGATGGTACTGGGCTACCACTTTGGTGTCAGAGACGAAAATCGAGCTATTTCCAAGACAGACAAAACTCTTCACCCCCACATGTCCTCAATTATTTTTCATGCTCAGCTTTATTTTATTTTTGATTTGAATTTTGGGCCAGAAAACCTAGTATTGCTTAGAAATTACTCCTGGGTCTCGAAATTATTCCTGGCAGTTCTCAGACCACGTGTGATGCCAAGCATCACTCTGGATCAGCCACATGCAAAGAAAACACCCTCTGCACTATATTATGACTCTGGCTCAATGCTTCAGTTTTCTATGAGTTGTGTTAGTTTATTATTGCAAGTAGTCATTCTTTGTATTCCAGCTTTCTTGATGCATAATTTAAGCTACTTAAAATACATGACCTGATCATTTGATATACCAACAGTATTAGTCCAAATAAAAAACCTGGGTGTTCTATAGATCTAACAAATACTGTTCCCCAGACACCTGTGGCAAGTAGTGACACATTCTGCAACTGAGAACAACATTCACTCACTGCACACAGTAAACTCTCTGGGGAGCATACTCAGCATTTTTCAGGGTATATATCTAGCTCAAAGCTCACTCCTAAGAATATAACTTAAGAGACACTAAAACACAATACAAAACTGACCTCTGCATTCCTATTTTCATTGTAGCACTATTTACAATAGCCAGAATTTGGACACATCCCAGGTGCACAACATCAAACGAGTTGCTAAAAAACTGTGGTACATCTATACAATGGAATACTTTTCAGCTGTTAGAAAAAATGCAGTCATGAAATTTACATATTCATGGATGGACATGGAGACTATCATACTGAATGAAAGAGTCAGAGGGAGAGCGATAAACTCAGAATAATCTCACTCATCTGTGAGATTTAAGAAAAAAGAGTATGGTAATTATACCCAATGTAATAGAGATGAGAAATGGAAGGACAATTCCATGCTATGAAGCTTTCCACAAAGACTGGTGAGTTAGAAAATAACTGCACTGACAACGACTATGATAATATTAGTGAGAGTGAAATACAATGTCTGTCTGTCCTAGAGACAAGCTGGGAGTGTATGAGGAGGGAAACAGAGACTTTGGTGGAGGCAAAACCTTGTAACTGTGGGGTCTTTGAGCGGGGGAGCTTGCAGACAGGACCCCTGTTCTGAAGTGAAGTTCAGGGATTTGGGACCCCCAAGCCAGACCAGGCCTTCAAGACAAGGCTGAGCAGCTGGGTCTCTCGCTGTTGGGGAAAGGGAAATGAGACCATTCCATGGCCCAAAACGGAACTTTGCAGGGATCTCTTGCAAGGGGGGGTCCTTGTTCATCAGTACTCATTTCCAAAAACACATAGGAGCTAGCGCATCCTCGCATCAACTGAAATTTGTTAACCATGATTCCATAATGCTCACAATTCTAGATTGTTCCTAGGAAAGGTAATGGAATGTCAATACTCAGAGGATGATACTTGAATAGAACTCTAAAGTGTGTCTATATGTAGGCCCGAATTTGTACACAGTTGTATTCTCTCTGATCACAAATCTAAACTGTAAACAATCTAAGTCTATATAGATAATCCAAGTATATATAGCCCCTCTTATATATTCTTTCCCCCCTCAGAAACACTTCTATCCTCTCATCCCCAATGGTGATCAATTACCCTCCTTATTTAACCTTTTTTACCCTGAGTTCTCAACTCATTAGACACCAAAACCGACCTCCTGCCCAATAAACCACCACCCAACTCCCAAAATCTTGTGCCCCAGCAAGCAACTACAGCCAACACACTCGCTGACTTATGCTTTTTGACACTTCTCACCCCCCTCTACTCTTAGACTACTTAGAGTCCAAGACTCTAAGTCTACTTAGACTTTAAGAGTCTACTTCTAAGAGTAGAACTGAGCACACTGACTAAATATGAACCAAGGGAGTCACCGGTTACCAGATTTATCCCTCTGGACAAGAAGAAAATGCGGTGTGAAGGTTGACTCACAGACTTACCGGGGTGGAGAACATTTCTGGAGAAGAGCACATCTAAGGTTCTTCTGAGAGCGGTACCTACAACTTTCCCGCAATCCAGGATCTTGTTTGTACTTCAACCAGTAGTCAGGTGGCAAGAGAAGCATTTCAGTCAGCAGGTTTTCAAATGCATCGATAAGAACCATACCCTTTAGGCGAATAGAATTAATGTTGCATCTAACTTGAACTTGGCGGTGGTTAGATCAGAGCCTTAATTACCTGGCCTGCATTCTGTCCTTTTGTTGAACATGATGACTACTGCCCAATGCTAACCTGGTTCAAAGGGCAACTTAATGTCAGTTTGAAACCTCAGATAGGAAGATCATTAGGCAGCTATAAACGTATATTTCTAAGGACTGTTTCCAAGTTAACTGAAATGACCCATACCAGCAATGGGCTTCCGAACATCCTTGGATCCATTTGCTGTTTGCAGTCTCGGTAGACCATACCTCATGGACAGAAGTATGCCTTGCTTGAGCTGCACTTCTCTATCACTAACAGGTGTCGTGGAAATGCTGGAGATATACATAAAATAGTGCATTTGATCCCTGACAGCCCACACGTTCTCCATACCCAACAGAGCTCTACATGAATCAAAGCCACGAGGATCCCAAGCATAGAACCCCAACAACCAATACGTGCCCCAGGTCACAGTGATAGCATAGTGGATAGGATGGACCTTGGGTAACACATAGGGTGTTTTAGGTGGAATGGAGCAACGTCAATTCAAACGAGCCTTCAACCTCATCCTCGCCGTCAACTCCTTATGATTGTCCAAGGTTCCATTTCTATTTTCTGTTGGATTTTGTTCCACCCCCAGCTATTCTAGAAATTATTCTTGGCTCTGGGCTCAGGAATGTTTCCTTGAGTACACAGGGAAATGTAGGGAATGCTAAGGAACAAACTACGTCAGTGTTTTGCCAGGCAAAAACCTTCCCTACTGTAATATGCCTCCAGCCCCATGCTTCAGCATTCTATGTCTTGCATTAGTTTATCACTACAACCAATATTTCATTGTTTTACAGTTTCTTGAAGTATAATTTCAGCTACTTAATATATGCCACATATGCATTTGGTACATCAAATATACTGATCCAAATATAAAACTTGGAGTACTATAAATATAGCAGATTCCTTTCCCCAGGCCCTTTTGGCGTAGTGACTCATTCTGCCATTGACGATCATATTCACTCACCTCCTTCAGTAAAGTCTTTGAGGAGCATACTCAGAATTGTTCAGGATTTCGAGCTAGCTCAAAACTTATTCCTAGGAAGGTAACCTAGAAACACAAAAAATGGAGACAAATCTAACCTCTGCATTTCTATTTTCACTGTAGCACTATTTACAATAGCCAGAATCTGGAAACAACTCAGAGGGACAACAACAGAGGAGTTTAAAGAAAAGGTTGGACATATACAAACTGGTATGATATGCAACCACTAGGAAAAATGATGTCATGAATTTTGCCTATGCCTGGATAGACATGGAGATTATCATGCTGAGTGAAAGGAGTCAGAGGGAGAGATATGGACACAGTATAATCTCAGTCACCTGTGCGATTTACAATAAAGAAAAGACAGCATATTCAGGAGAATACTTACAATATGGTAAAGACAGTCCTATAGACATCAGGGCTGAATCCGTTCTCTAACAGGAACCTGATGAAAAGTCGGTGAGCAGAGTTAGAGAAGTAACTGCAGTGAGAACTACCATGACAATATTACTAAGAGAGAAACAGAATGTGTATCTGAGAGACAGCTTTGGCATGTGTGAGGACAGAAACAGAGAAGATTGCTGGAGGGAAACAGTTATTGTGGTGAAGGCTGTTGTACATGCGATGACTGAAACCCAAGAACAAACACTTTGGTACCCCCTTGCTTATATAAATAATTCTTTAAGAACTTCAAAGGCTACCTACTTGAGATACAGATGACTATAATTTCTCCCATTCTTCTGGCCTGGAATCCAGGGTATGTCATATAAGGACATGTGCTTTAATGCTGAGGCCCATTTCTGTCTTTTATATAAATTTTGTATAGAAAATGTTAGAATTGGCCTGGAGGGAAGACGACAAAGAAAAGAGGGTGTTTGCCTTGCATGCAGCTGATGCAGATTCTATCTCGAACCATCCCGTAACTACCCATATCCCCCCCACCCGAGATGAGAAAAAACAATGTTCACTCCTAGGAGACTTGGGTGATTATATGTTAGCAGAGACATAAGTCAATACGGGCTGGTCCAATGCCCACTCCAATTCTCTTTCATGCAGACTAATTTGTCAGCGGATTGAGAATGATGGGGTAACTATAGTGATCATCTGGAAGTTTCTACTTGCTAATGCATTAGGGCTTTTTTATATATCCAAGTAAAACAATAGATTTTCTACGTGAGATGAAGAAGTATAGTTATAGCACAATGGGCAGGATGGTACTGGGCTACCACATTGGTGTGAGAGACGAAAATCGAGCTATTTCCATGACAGACAAATGTCTACACCCCCACATGCCCTCAATTATTTTTCATGCTCAGCTTTATTTTATTTTTGATTTGAATTTTGGGCCAGACAAACCTAGTGTTGCTTAGAAATTACTCCTGGGTCTCGAAATTATTCCTGGCAGTTCTCAGACCACGTGTGATGCCAAGCATCCCTCTGGGTCAGCCACATGCAAAGAACACACCCTCTGCACTATATTATGACTCTGGCTCAATGCTTCAGTTTTCTATGAGTTGTGTTAGTTTATTATTGCAAGTAGTCATTCTTTGTATTCCAGCTTTCTTGATGCATAATTGAAGCTACTTAAAATACATGACCTGATCATTTGATATACCAACAATATATCAAATATAAAACCTGGGTGTACTGTAGATATAACAAATACTGTCCCCCAGACACCTTTGGCAGTAGTGACACATTCTACAACTGATAACAACATTCACTCACTGCACTCAGTAAAGTCTATGGGGAGCAACTCAGCATTCTTCAGGGTTTATAGCTAGCTCAAAGCTCACTCCTAGGAATATAACCTAGAGACACTAAAACACAATACAAAACTGACCTCTGCATTCCTATTTTCAATGTAGCACTATTTACAATAGCCAGAATTTGGACACATCCCAGGTGCACAACAACAAATGAATTGTTAAAAAAAACTGTGGTACATCTACACAATGGAATACTTTTCAGCTGTTAGAAACAATGCACTTATGAAATTTGTATATTCTTGTATAGACATGGAGACTATCAAGCTGAGTGAAAGAGTCAGCGGGAGAGAGATAAACTCAGAATAATCTCACTCATCTGTGAGGTTTAAGAAATAAAGACAGTATGGTAATTATACCCAATGTAATAGAGATGAGAAATGGAAGGACTATTCCATGATATGAAGCTTTCCACAAAGTCTGGTGAGTTAGAAAATAACTGCACTGACAGATACTATGATAATATTAGTGAGAAAGAAATACAATGTCTGTCTGTTCTAGAGACAGGCTGGGAGTGTATGAGGAGGAAAACAGAGACAGTGGTGGAGGCAAAACCCTGTAACTGTGGGGTCTTTGAGAGGGGGAGCTGGCAGACAGGACCCCTGTTCTGAAGTCAAGTGCAGGGATTTGAGACCCCCAAGCCAGACCAGGCCTTCAAGACAAGGCTGGGCAGCTGGGTCTCTGGGGGGTTGGGGAAAGGGAAATCAGATCATTCCATGGCCAAAAACGTGTCTTTGCAGGGAATCTCTTGCAGGGGGGTTCATCAGTACTCATTTCCAAAAACACATGGGAATAGCGCATCCTCACATCAACTGTACTTTTTAACCATGATTCCATAATGCTCACAATTCTAAATTGTTCCTAGGAAAGGTAATGGAATGCCAATTCTCAGAGGATGATACTTGAATAGATCTCTAAAGTCTCTCTATATGTAGGCATGAATTTGTATACAGTTGTCTTCTCTCTGATCACAAATCTAAACTTTAAACAATCCAAGTCTATATAGCCAATCCAAGTCTATATAGCCCCTCTTACATATTCTTCCTCCCCCCTCAGAAACCTTTCTATCCTCTCCTCCCCAATTTTGATCAATTACCCTCCTTATTTAACCCTGTTTACACGTAGTTCTTAACTCATTAGGCAACAAAACCGATCTCCTGCCCAATAAACCACCACCCAGCTCCCCAAATCTTGTGCCCCAGCAAGCAACTACAGCCAATACACCCGCTGACTTATGCTTTGTGACACTTCTCACCCCCTCTAAATGTGAACTGTTGCATGGTACCGGATTCAGCTTCAGAATGACCCCAGATCATTGACACTACCTGATCCCCTAATGCTGCAAATCATGTCTCAAACTTAACAAGACCATGGTGTGGGATGAAAATGTGCCTTGGGTTTCACCCCAGAAGATTTCTCAAAAGACTTAATTTGGGGTGCCTATATTACCTTTGTAACATGTTTAATATATCTATAATAATGCATCTTAGGACATTTATTTCCAAACATAAAGGTAGCCTCCTCTATCACATATTCCCTTTGATTACTTTCTTAATTCAGTTTTTTTTGTTTCTTCTATAATATATATTTTTTCTTTAACCTCACCTGTTTTGATTCTGCTTGGAATGAAAACCGACAAAACATATTTTCCCCGGGATAAAAGCTCAGGTCAAAACCAGAGCACAGAGTTTGTGTAGCCTGTCATTCTTACCCCCAAATACACCAGCAATATGACACCATATAGTTTTGTACAGGCACCGTAAAAAAGGGAAAACCTTATGTACAGAAACAAGATCTTTTCTTCTAGGGATAAAAACTCATACTTTTTATAATACTGGGGCACCTCCCACCCTGAACATGGGTCATATGAACACAACTCAAGTCTACATGAGATTATAAACAGTGTTCGTCCAACCCCAATCCCCAGATCCCAGATGTTCAACTGATATAGTTCCCTGCAATAACACCAGGAATCAAACTCCCCTAGGAAATTCCTAACACCACTTTGGTACCAACTTGCAAAAGATCTGATCTGACATTCAGACAATAAGGAAACAACAACAACTAGATCTAAGGACAGCTTGTCCTATCACATCACCTAACGGTAAGATGAAATCAGAAAACAATTCACCCTGTGATCTGTGCAAAAACTAAGAGCACTAACTACAGAAGTCTAACTTTGAGAACCATGACTTGGCAGACCTTATCCTGAGACCAATAAGTGAAACCATACCTTATGTTTTGACCCAGGAGTTGAACAAAAATCAAGATCTCTAATTACAGGGGTCTAACATTGACAATGGAGACTGAGCAAAACTTCTAGACTCTATCCTACATTTCAGCCTAGGATTTGAGCAAAAACAAAAACCATTTATTATAGAACACTGATTACAATAATAGTGATGAAACAGAACTACTAGAACTGTAAAGAAAAACTCATCTAGCCTTCACCCTATAACTTATGCATATAACAATATCTCCAGCTACAGAGACGGGATGTCATCACCCACATATGAGAGAAGGCACCATAAAAAGACCTTGAGGGTGTGTAAATGAGTGAGTATGAAGCCAGTAGTTGTTTCCATGACAGTATGCTTCAAGGACAGAGAAAGCCTGAATCTCTTAAGCTAAGGGAATTCCCTTTCTTACTTCCCCAATACTTAATGTGCCTATGCAAAAAAGAGGGGGCACAAAACTTGGCTACACCAGCACTTTTTTTGGTTGTTATTTTTTTTAATATTTTCTTTTTTTTCTTTATTTTATTTTCCACTTTTGTGGTTATTATTTGGTGGATTTTATACTGATGGGTTTTTTTTGATAGTTACTTTGTTTTTTTAAACTGTTAGGGTTTTTTTTATTAGGTCTTTCTTTTTTGTTTTTGCCTTCTTCCAGCAGAAGCACACAACTGGAATCATCTTGTTCTGCCTCATAAATTGAGGGGAAAAGAAAAACGAATGGTACCTGGACCTAGCAGCTGTATGAACATTGAGTGGAATTAAAAAATGATTAGAACTAAACAGTAAACCCAAAGTCAACAACAAAATCGATACACTGTATACAACAGGCTATACACAGTGGGGAACATTTACACTAGCACTGAGGTTGTAAAGGAGGGAGACATGGGACATATGCTTGGGTAAGGGGGGAGGGAGGACAACCCTGGAGGGTGGAATGGCCCTGATTCATTGTCACTATGTACCTTCGATATTACTGTGAAATGTTTATACTCATTTTTGGTCACAATAAAAGTTATTATTTAATTAAAAAGAAAATAAAAGTGAAAAAGAGAAAAAGAAAATAACTGCACTGACAACTACCATGACAATGTTAGTGAGAGAGAAATAGAATGTCTGTCTGTCTGTCTTGGAGACAGGCTGGGAGTCTGTGAAGAGAAATATAGAGAACACGGGTGGAGAGAAAAAGCTACTCTGGTTAATGGTGGTGTATGTATATTAGATGACTGAAACCCAACTAAAAATAATTTTGTGGCTATGGTGCTTAAATAAATAAATTCTTTAAACCATTCTAACTCTATATACTCTAGATATGTAGGTATATATTTTATCTCAGTGTTCTGAAGATGGAACGCAGGTTATCTCAGATGCAGGACATGTGCTTTAATACTGAGTCACATATGTGATCCTTACATAAAGTTTGTAAAGTCTACTTAGAGTTGGGGCTGTAGGGATAACACATAAGGAAGGGTGCTTGCCTTGCATGCAGCTGATTCAGGTTCTATCCACAGGATCCCATAGCCTTCAGCAAAAAAAATCCTCGTGTTTCTCTGGGTACCTTGAGGTGTCATAGACTGAACATGCAAACCTTGTCAATATAGTATAATTTTTGTTCCCCTTTTTCTGACTCACTAGTTCACTAGCTGACAACATTTTAGAATTTGAGGGACATAACTTAATACCTCCAAATGTGAATAAGATTCACTACATCCACAGTAAAGTTCCAGTGCCATTCCACCACTGGAAATAGCCCTTTGTCTATTCTTCACTCTCACCTCCCTTGGTAAGGTCCAATTTGACATCAGGTTCAATTGGTCCCACAGGTAAGGAACCATTTAATTGTGATCACTTACCAGAGAGGGGTAAGATGTTTGCTTTACTTATTCATATTTCACACATGAGTGAAACCAGTTTTTGCTTTTCACATTCTTATTTAATTTAGCATAAGCATCCTAAATAGTAACATATATTCCCAAATGGCACAAAAGAAGAGTATGTTTTAATAAGGTTCCAAAGCACAGGCAGATTTTACTCTATGGTGTGGAATCTGTAATACTGAAAATAAGTTTCATTGGGAGGGGTGTTTAGCAAACATGTTTTCTGAGATACAAAAGTAGTGAAGCGATATCTTCCAAATACTGTCTAAAGGAAATGCCTGGTTGTATTCTCACTGTGACAATGTCAATGCAATACTATTTACTGCTGTGACAATTCTTTTATGCTTTGAGGCACACCCAGGGGTGTTCAGGGACTGCTCCTGGCTCTGCATTCTGAAATTATTCCTAGAGGGCTCAGGAGAACATACAGGATACCTGGGATAACAAGCACCTTACCTGCTTTACAATTACTCCTGCCCGATATGACAAATTTAAACTTTGTTGTGTTGAGGCCTGACAGAGAGCACAGTGGTAGGGCGTTTGCCTTGCAGACAGCCGATCCAAGACAGAAGGTTGTTTGAATCCTGGCATTCCATATGGTCCCTGTGCCTGCCAGAAGCAATTTCTGTGTGAAGAGACAGGAGTAATCCCTGAGCACAGCTGGTTGTGTCCCCATCCCCCCAAAATAACAAAAATGAATCAATTAGGTTGTATGTAAGATCACTTTTTTTTTTGGTTTTTGGGCCACACCCGGCGGTGCTCAGGGGTTATTCCTGGCTGTCTGCTAGGAAATAGTTCCTGGCAGGCATGGGGGACCGCACGGGACACCGAGATTTGAAGCAACCACCTTTGGTCCTGGATTGGCTGCTTGCAATGCAAACAGAGCTGTGCTATCTTTCCGGGCCCTTAAGATCACTTTTGAAAGGAAACAAGAGGCAATGTACCAAGTTGACTAATTGATGCAATTTAGACAATATGGAGATAGCTCAAAGCTCTGGAGTGAATGCTATGCCTTGATACCACAAAGTCTCACAAGCATTGCCAGGGGCAGCCCCGAAGCAATGCTCTAAGAGTAGAACTGAGCACACTGGGGTTTGATAACTACAAACAACAACAAAAAGACGTAATTGATTAATTTTGGTTTGGAGGCCACCGATGAAGGTGCTCAGGAATTATTCCCAGCCCTATGCCCAGGGAACACTGCTGGAAGTACTCAGCGAACATATATATTGCTGGTGAATGAATTGACAGTCAGCTGCATGCAAGGCAAGGGCCATACCAAATGTACTATCTATCTCCTGACTTAAAAGATGCAAGAAATAAATTTGTGCTCTCCCTTAACTATTAATGATTATTTGGCACATAGAGCTTGAAGAGCCTTACCTCCTGTACTATGTCCCTATCTAAAAGATGCAAAAATAATTTTCAATCTCTTACCTATTAAAAGTATTTGTCAGATACAACCTCACAATTAAAGCAAAGTTTTGAATGTTGTGATCACATATACTAAAATATAGTCAATGTATTTGGCATCTTTTTGAAAATTGTTTTGAATGAAACCATAAGCCCATTTTAAAACCCTGTTTTTCAATTGTGTATCCTGACTTAACACAAAGAAATAAATAAAAAATTTACTTACTAATGCTAGCTTTGCTCATCATCTACCTTGGCTTGTACGGAATTCATGGTCCCTAATAGCTTCTGCTCAATCATTTTAGTAGGGAAGTAGCAGCCACAGCAAACATCCCAGTGATAATTAAGTTTCTCAGAACAAGCATTGTTTATTATTATTTGTTTGGCTCTATTTGAGCAGTCTAGATAGATGATCTACTGGCTCTCTGGTGCATAGAATAAAAAATTATGGAAGTTTGATTTTAGTGGATGTTTATGGAGGGGGTTGCACCAGGTATGCTCAAGATTATACTTGACTCAGGGGACCAAACGAAATGGCAGGAATTCATCCTGGATCAGAGTGTGCAAAGCAAGCACCTTACCTATACTACTTTTATACGCTATTATACTACCTCATGCAATCTTTCTTGGCCTGAAAATCACAGAAGTTTTTCAACAGATTTCTAAACGCTGGAATCCATGTATTTAGAACTTTGGAAGCTAAGAGACAGACACCAAGAATAAAATACAGGAGAGGCAGCTTAACAGGCTGAAATGTTCTACATACCGAATATCGAACTTTGATCCAAGGCACAGCAAACGTAGTCCCCAACCAAGACCAGTCACTCCAGCAACTGTCCCCAATCATCCCTAGCTGTCGTCTACAAAATAAAAGTGGGAGAGATCAGAGCCAAGGACACTATTTCATTACAAAACTTGCCTATGAATTCAATCAGCTTCTAGAAAACACCAGCATGATTTACAGAATGAGACTTAGACTAAAATTTTTTCTGAAGCTCTCTATGAGCTTCTTGAATATTCACCATAAGCACATTTCAAACTGAATTAAGTTTATTTTTATACGTTTATAAGGCCTCTACGTGTGTGTGGAATGGGGGGTGTTTTCTGCAGGGGATGTGATCTGCCCCCTGGAGGGTGTGGATCCCACCCACAGTGCAGCCGTGAGGGTCCTCAGCAGAGGAGCACTAGTGTCTCCTTATCTACTAGGTTTCAACAGCACCAATGGATGTGGCTTATAAATCGAATTAAAAATAAATAAGAGGCTTGGGGACCATATGGGATGCTGGGGATGGAACACAGGTAGGCCACATGCAAGATGAACGCCCTACTTGATGTGCTATAATTATGACCCTATCTGTATTTCAATTTATTTTGTCTTTTTTAGGGGGCACACCTGACAGCATTCAGTGGTTACGACTGTCTCTGTGCTGAGAATCACTCCTGGCGGACATAGGGACCATATGCCAGGGATCAAACTCGGATCTGTCACGTGAAAATATATTCTGTGCTACAACTATGACCCAATCTAGTTTTATTTTTAAAAAGATATATGTCTTAAATCCAACATCTATTTATGATAAGTACCCTCAATGAAACTGGGGTAGATGTATATTCCTCAAGATAGAAATGACTATATACAGCAAACCTAGAGTCAATGGAAAAAAGCTAAAATACTTACCCAAGAATAGGTGCAAGGCAGGGATGTTTGATTTTACCACTACTATTTAATAGGGTATTGGAATTCTCCACTGCAACTAGATTAAAAAAAAAGAAATTAAAGAGATTCATATTGGAGAAGCAGTCTATGTGCAGATGTCATGATGCTATACCATAAAAGTTCCACTAAAATATCAAAAAAAAAAAAAAAAAAGAAAAACAAGTTAAAAATTCAATACACTGGGAGCTGGAGAGATAGCATGGAAGTAAGGCGTTTGGCTTTCATACAGAAAGTCAGTCATTCGAATCCCGGCCTCCCATATGGTCCCCCGAGCCTGCCAGGAGTGACTTCTGAGCTTCGAGCCAAGAGTATCCCGAGGAGTGCTGCCGGGTGTGACCCAAAACTAAAACCAAAAAAAAAAAAAAAACAAAACAAAAAAAATTCAACACACTTTTATATGCATACAATAAACTAGAAGAAATTGAAATTAAAAAATGTGCTCCGAGCCGGGAAGGTGGCGCTAGAGGTAAGGTGTCTGCCTTGCAAGCGCTAGCCAAGGAACGGACCACGGTTCAATCCCCCGGCGTCCCATATGGTCCCCCCAAGCCAGGGGCAATTTCTGAGCACATAGCCAGGAGTAACCCCTGAGCGTCAAACGGGTGTGGCCCAAAAACCAAAAAAAAAAAAAAATGTGCTCCGCCGGGTGAAGAGATAGCACACTGGTAGGGCATTTACTTTGCACGCAGCTGACACAGGAATGATGATGTTTCTATTCTCGAAATCCAACATGATCTTCCCCAAGTATGCCATGAGAGATTTTTCAGCACAGTGCCAAGAGTAATCCCTGAGCGCCACCGTGTGGCCCAAATAAACAAATAAAAAACAAACAGAAGGAAGAAGCTCAGCAAAGATTCTATAAGATCTATGCAATACAATCTGTCACTTATGAAACGAAATACACCGGGAATTGGAAAGCATTCCATGTTTATAGATTTGAAAAATAAATATTCCCAAAATGTCTATCCTGACCAAAACACTACATAGACTAGAGCAATCCACATCAATGGCATCCTTCAAGGAATTAGAATGACTACTAAATTTGAATTAAAGCAAAAAAAAAAAAAGGTAGACAAATAGCTAAAGCCATTCTGGAAAAGACACTGAGAGGCACGCACAACAGTCCTAAACTTTATAATATAGAGCTATGATAATCAAATCATCATGGTAGTTGCCAGAGCGATAGCACAGTGGTAGGACGTTTACATTGCATGCGGCTGACCCAGGCAGGACCACAGTTCGATCCCCCAGAGTCCCAGATGGTTCCCTGAGCCAGAATCGATTTCTGAGTAGAGAAAACTGAGAAAACTGGATAACTTTGCCTGAAGAATCAACTGATCTATATCTTACACCATACCCAGGAATTATTTTAAAGAAAACTAAACATTCAGAGATTGTAAGAAAAGACATAAAATACATTGAGTAAATCACAAAACTCTGCAGGATCTGGGCATCTAAGTTGTTTTCACTGTCCTGATTCCACTGAAGAGGACAGAAAAAAAATTAAAAGGTATGAAAATGGGAGTTTAAGAAGTTGAAAAGTTTCTGCCTGGCAAAGGGATCTTAGCTAACAAAATAAATACGGAAACTTTTAGTCATATCTGCTCCATATCCATTATGGCAAAGACTATATTCATTGCAGTCATTGTGTTGCATGGAAGGCAAGCAGCTTACTATGTCTGTCTGAGACCACCGAAAGAATGAGCTTCATTATTAGCCCATTTTGGGTGGGTTTCTACGATACACAGGGCGTACTGTGGTTTGCTCCTCAGAAATCACTCCTGGAGAACCTCGGGATACCATGATTTTAGCTCGGTACACCTGAACATAGGGCACAAGTCTTATCCTCTAGTATATCTCTGTTTTGGGGCCATGTTTTGGTCACAAAAAAGAAAATGAAAGTAAAACACCAAATTGTAAATCATAGGTGCGGAGGTTTGATCCCCAGACTCCCATCTGGTCCCCCTTGCCTGCCAGGAGTGATTTCTGAGCCCATCGCCAGGAGTAACTGCTGAGTGTCACCGGGTGAAGAATTCTAAATCATCTCCCAGCCTTCTAAATTAGTTAAACCATCATGTCTACCAAGTGCCTTATTCACTCACCTGCTCCAAGTTGATGGCGAAAACCGCCAGGCGCCTGGACAGAAAGGACACTGGAAACAGGAGACCTCGACAGAGGGATAGCCGAACTGATGGACAGAAACGACAATGGACACAGGAGGCTTGATGGACGAAAGGACAGACGGCAGGGTCCACCCACACACTATCCTCTGTCTGAGTTTAGACCCTGCTATGGCTGAACAGAGTGCAAGAATCTTGGTGAGCCCCAGGAGAGACCTAAAGGGCCCCTCTACCACTTACTGGAATCACAGGGTGGCCTTGCTGCCAAGGGGGGCACCGCCTCATTTGGAAACGGAACAGGTTTTGCCATGGCGGCTGCAGTGGGCCTAAAGATGGCGATGGCGGCGTGGCCACGTGCAGGGTGGCCACGCCCCCTCCTTGTGCGCAGGCCTCTGTGGTGTGGGGAATGCGGGGGCGCTTCCTGCCGGGGGATGTGATCTGCCCCCTGGAGGGTGTGCGTCCCACCCACAGTCCAGCTGGAAGGTTCCTCAGCTGCTTGTTATCTTCTAGATTCTAGAAGGTTTCAACAGCTTCCCTCACCACAGTTCTAGCAGCAGCGCCACTTGTGTGTAAGTGGAAGGCTTGAGAGCAAAGAAAGAAGATGGTGAGCCCTGGGGTGCTACTCTAAGCCTGAAGACTCCTTGGGCTCGCTCAAAGGAGCTAGGTGTAGGGACCGCCCAGGGGGCGCCTGATGAGGGAGGGACTGTCGAGGGGGGAGGTACTGTCGAGGGGGAAGGTTCTTCGTGGCCTTACAGTAAAAGAAGGTTTTCCCTGGTGCAGCTGAACCGAGGTGAGCCCCAGGAGAGGCCGAAAGGGCCCCTCTGCCACTTACTGGAATCACAGGGTGGCGGGTGGCCTTGCTGCCAAGGGAGGCACTGTCTCATTTGGAAATCCGAACAGGTCCTGTAGTGGCAGCTGCAGTGGGCCCGAAGATGGTGATGCCGTGGCCACGCCCCCTCCTTGTGCGCAGGCCTCTGCATTGTGGGGAGTTCGTGTGGGGTGGGGCGTTTCCTGGCAGGGGATGTGATCTGCCCCCTGGAGGATGTGGCTTCCAACCAAGTCCAGCCAGGAGGGGCTGGGGCAGTTGCTGTGCAGAGCTCACTTCTAGAAGGTTCCTTTACAGAGATGCACTAGTACCTCGTTATCTTCTAGATTCTAGAAGGTTTCAACAGCTTCCATCGCCACATTTCTAGCAGCAGCGGAAACTTGTGTGTAAGTGGAAGGCTGTGAGCCTGGAAAGAAGATGGGGGTGCAAGGGGTGCTGGCTCTGAGCCTGAAGACTCCTTAGGCTCGCTCAAGGAGCTAGGTGTAGGGACTACCCAGGGGGGGGCTATCGAGGGGGAAAGGTCTTCGAGGCCTTACAGTAAAAGAATGTTTCCCCTGGTGTGGCTGAACCGAGGTGAGCCCCAGGAGAGGCCGAAAGGGCCCCTCTGCTACTTACTGGAATCACAGGTGGCCTTGTTGCCAAGGGGGTAACCCCTCATTTGGAAACACGAACATGTCTTGTCATGGCAGCTGAAGTGGGCCTGAAGATGGCGATGGCGGCTGGCCACTTGCAGGCTCCAGCCCCCTCCTTGTGCGCAGGCCTCTGCATGTGTGTGGAATGGGGGGTGCTTTCTGGCAGGGGATGTGATCTGCCCCCTAGAGGGTGTGGATCCCACCCACAGTGCAGCAGTGAGGATCCTCAGCAGAGGAGCACTAGTGTCTCCTTATCTACTAGGTTTCAACAGCACCAATGGATGTGGCCTATAAATCGAAATAAAAATAAATAAGTGTTACTATGATTTCTGGCTAAATATACTTAACAATTCCGATCATGTCTTTCTTTTACTACATTTGTCCTTATCCAGCACCTCAGCTGTTCATGATTCTTTGCTGAGATAGAGGACTAAACTTTTTATTCTTTTTTTCCATACCTAGGAATGCTGAGGGCTTATTCCTAGCTCTGTGCTCATGAATAACTCCGTATGTTACTTGGGTACCACTTGCGTCAGAGATGCAATGGAATTACTTTCAAGTCAGACAAGTAACTACATCCCCACCCTGGACAACATTCCTGTTACTTGGATTGAATGGATTCCATTTAGTAGGAAAAATAGGTATGCTACAGTGGGAAAGGCACTTCCCTTGGCCTTGGCCAAAAATGGGTTCAATTTCTTCCATCTCATACTGTTCCCCTTGAGCACTACCAGGAGTGATTCATGAGTGCAGAGCCAAAGGAAATCCTTCACATATGATGGTGGAAACCATGTACCAAAACAAAGTTCCTGTTAATCTGAAAGAATGAAATTAGATAATTAGGATGGTACCAGGGGCCAGAAGTTGGCTTCAAAGACAAGAAGGAAATGTGGTGTGAAGTTTGACTCACAGCCTGACTGGGTGGAGAACAGGGATGGAGAAACTCTGAGGCTCCCCTGTGGCATGAGCGGCATTTCAGTCACCAGGTTTTTAAATGCATATATAAACCCCACTTCTTGGACACCTAGAAGGTTTGGGTACCAGGGATATTGAACTTGGCCATAGCAACCTCAGAGCATGTACTTGATTCTCCCCTTTGGTTAGACATGATGAAATGAGCAATGTGAACCTGTTTCCAAAGGCACCTTCATGCCAGTTTGGATCCTCAGACAAGAGCATCAGGCAGATATCAATGTATATTGCTAAGGAGTGTCTCCAAAGTTATTTAGAATGACCCATTACAGCAATGGGCTTCTGGTTCTACTTGTAATCCATTTGCTGTTTGCAGCCACTGCACACCTTACCTCATGAGACAGAGGTAGGACTTAAGGCTGCACTTCTCTTTTTCTAAAATATATACTTGCTGATATAAATTTAGAATAGTGGTTTTGATCCCCGAGAGCCCATATGTTCTCTCAAGCCTGGCAGAAGCGATTACTGAATGCAGAGTCAGGAGTAACCCCTGAGCATAGCCCCCAAACAAGAAAAATGTGTCCCAGGTCAAAGTGATAGCACAATGGGCAGGATGGTACTGGGCTACCACTTTGGTGTCAGAGACGAAAATCGAGCTATTTCCAAGACAGACAAAACTCTTCACCCCCAATTGCCTTCAATTATTTTTCATGCTCAGCTTTATTTTATTTTTGATTTGAATTTAGGGCCAGAAAACCTAGTGTTGCTTAGAAATTACTCCTGGGTCTCTAAAGTATTCCTGGCAGTTCTCAGACCACGTGTGATGCCAAGCATCACTCTGAGTCAGCCACATGCAAAGAAAACACCCTCTGCACTATATTATGACTCTGGCTCAATGCTTCAGTTTTCTATGAGTTGCGTTAGTTTATTATTGCAAGTAGTCATTCTTTGTATTCCAGCTTTCTTGATGCATAATTTAAGCTATTTAAAATACATGACCTGATCATTTGATATACCAACAGTATTAGTCCAAATAAAAAACCTGGATGTACTATAGATATAACAAATACTGTCCCCTAGATACCTGTGGCAAGTAGTGACACATTCTACAACTGATAACATTCACTCACTGCACTCAGTAAAGTCTTTGGGGAGCATACTCAGCATTCTTCAGGGTTATAGCTAGCTCAAAGCTCACTCCTAGGAATATAACCTAGAGATTCTAAAACACAATACAAAACTGACCTCTGCATTCCTATTTTCAATGTAGCACTATTTACAATAGCCAGAATTTGGACACATCCCAGGTGCACAACAACAAATGAGTTGCTAAAAAAAACTGTGGTACATCTACACAATGGAATACTTTTCAGCTGTTAGAAACAATGCACTTATGAAATTTGTATATTCTTGGATGGACATGGAGACTATCATGCTGAGTGAAAGAGTCAGCGGGAGAGAGATAAACTCAGAATAATCTCACTCATCTGTGAGGTTTAAGAAATAAAGACAGTATGGTAATTATACCCAATGTAATAGAGATGAGAAATGGAAGGACTATTCCATGATATGAAGCTTTCCACAAAGTCTGGTGAGTTAGAAAATAACTGCACTGACAGATACTATGATAATATTAGTGAGAAAGAAATAAAATGTCTGTCTGTTCTAGAGACAGGCTGGGAGTGTATGAGGAGGAAAACAGAGACAGCGGTGGAGGCAAAACCCTGTAACTGTGGGGTCTTTGAGCGGGGGAGCTTGCAGAAAGGACTCCTGTTCTGAAGTCAAGTGCAGGGATTTGGGACCCCCAAGCCAGACCAGGCCTTCAAGACAAGGCTGGGCAGCTGTGTCTCTGGGGGGTTGGGGAAAGGGAAATCAGACCCTTCCCTGGCCAAAAACGTGGCTTTTCAGGGAATCTCTTGCAGTGGGGTCCTTGTTCATCAGTACTCATTTCCAAAAACACATGGGAATAGCGCATCCTCACATCAACTGTACTTTTTAACCATGATTCCATAATGCTCACAATTCTAAATTGTTCCTAGGAAAGTTAATGGAATGCCAATTCTCAGAGGATGATACTTGAATAGATCTCTAAAGTCTCTCTATATGTAGGCATGAATTTGTATACAGTTGTCTTCTCTCTGATCACAAATCTAAACTGTAAACAATCCAAGTCTATACAACCAATCCAAGTCTATATAACCCCTCTTACATATTCTTCCTCCCCCCTCAGAACCCCTTCTATCCTCTCCTCCCCAATTTTGATCAATTACCCTCCTTATTTAACCCTCTTTACACTTAGTTCTTAACTCATTAGGCACCAAACCGATCTCCTGCCCAATAAACCACCACCCAGATCACAAAATCTTGTACCCCAGCAAGCAACTACAGCCAACACACCCACTGACTTATGCTTTGTGACACTTCTCACCCCCCTCTAAATGTGAACTGTTGCATGGTACCGGATTCAGCTTCAGAAAGACCCCAGATCACTGACACTAACTGATCCCCTAATGCTGCAAATCATGTCTCAAACTCAACAAGACCATGGTGTGGGATGAAAATGTGCCTTGGGTTTCACCCCCAGAAGATTTCTCAAAAGACTTAATTTGGGGTGCCTATATTGCCTTTGTAACATGTTTAATATATCTATAATAATGCATCATAGGACATTTATTTCCAAACATAATGGTAGTCTCCTCTATCACATTTTCCCTTTGATTACTTTCTTAATTCAGTTTTATTTGTTTCTTCTATTATATATATTTTTTCTTTAACCTCACCTGTTTTGATTGTGCTTGGAATGAAAACCGACAAAACATATTTTGCCTCGGATAAAAGCTCAGGTCAAAACCAGAGAACAGAGTTTGTGTAGCCTGTCATTCTAACCCCAAATACACCAGCAATATGACACCATATAGTTTTGTATAGGCACAGTAAAAAAAGGGAAAACCTTATGTATATAAACAAGATCTTATCTTCTAGGGATAAAAACTCATACTTTTTAATAATTCCGGGGCACCTCCCACCCTGAACATGGGTCAGATGAACACAACTCAGTCTCCATGAGATTAAACAGTGTTTGTCCAACCCCAATACCCAGATCCCTGGTGTTGAACTGATATAGTTCCCTGCAACAACACCAGGAACCAAACTCCCCTAGGAAATTCCTAAAACCACTTTGGTACCAACTTGCAAAAGATCTGATCTGACATTCACACAATGAGGAAACAACAACAACTAGATCTAAGGACAGCTTGTCCAATCACATCACCTAACGGTAAGATGAAATCAGAAAACAATTCACCCTGTGATCTGTGCAAAAACTAAGAGCTCTAACTACAGAAGACTAACTTTGACAACCATGAATTAGCAGAACTTATCCTGAGACCAATAAGTGAAACCCTACCCTATGTTTTGACCCAGGAGTTGAACAAAAATCAAGATCTCTAATTACAGGGGTCTGACATTGACAATGGAGACTGAGCAAAACTTCTAGACTCTATCCTACATTTCAGCCTAGGATTTGAGCAAAAACAAAAACCATTTATTATAGAACACTGATTACATTAATAATGATGGAACAGAACTACTAGAACTGTAAATAAAAACTCTTCTAGCCTTCACCATATAACTTATGCATATAACAATATCTCCAGCTAAAGAGATGGGATGTCATCACCCACTTATGAAAGAAGGCACCATAAAAAGAATTTGGGGTGTGTAAATGAGTGAGTATGAAGCCAGTAGTTGTTTCCATGACAGTAATATTCAAGGATGGAGAAAGCCTGAATCTATTAAGCTAAGGGAATTCCCTTTCTTACTTCCCCAATACTTAATGTGCCTATGCAAAAAAGAGGGGGCACAAAACTTGGCTACACCAGCACTTCTTTTGGTCGTTGTTTTTTTTTTTAATATTTTATTTTTTTCTTTATTTTATTTTCCAATTTTGTCGTTATTATTTGGTGGATTTTATACTGATGGGCTTTTTTTGATAGTTACTTTGTTTTTTTAAACTGTTAGGTTTTTTTTTATTAGGTCTTTCTTTTTTGTTTTTGGCTTCTTCCAGCACAACCACACAACTTGAATCATCTTGTTCTGCCTCATGAATTGAGGGTAAAAGAAAAACGAGTGGTACCAGGACCAAGCAGCTGTATGAACATTGAGTGGAATTAAAAAATAATTAGAACTAAACAGTAAACCCAAAGTCAACAACAAAATCGATACACTGTATACAACAGGCTATACACAGAGGGGAACAATTACACTAGCAATGAGGTTGTAAAGGAGGGAGACATGGGACATATGCTCGGGTAAGGGGGGAGGGAGGACAACCCTGGAGGGTGGAACGGCCCTGATTCATTGTCTCTATGTACCTTCGATATTACTGTGAAATGTTTATACTCATTTTTGGTCACAATAAAAGTTATTATTTAATTAAAAATAAAATAATAGTGAAAAAGAGAAAAAGAAAATAACTGCACTGACAACTAGCATGACAATGTTAGTGAGAGAGAAATAGAATGTCTGTCTGTCTGTCTGTCTTGGAGACAGGCTGGAGTCTGTGAAGAGAAATATAGAGATTTGGTGGAGAGAAAAAGCTACTTTGGTTAATGGTGGTGTATATATATTAGATGACTGAAACCCAACTACAAATAATTTTGTGACTATGGTGCTTAAATAAATAAATTCTTTAAACCAATCTAACTCTATATACTCTAGATATGTAGGTATATATTTTATCTCACTGTTCTGAAGATGGAACGCAGGGTATCTCAGATGCAGGGCATGTGCTTTAATACTTAGTCACATATGTGATCCTTACATAAAGTTTGTAAAGTCTACTTAGAGTTGGGGCTGTAGGGATAACACATAAGAAAGGGTGTTTGCCTTGCATGCAGCTGATCCAGGTTCTATCCACAGGATCCCATAGCCTTCAGCAAAAAAATATCCTCGTGGTTCTCTGGGTATCTTGAGGTATCATAGACTGAACATGCAAACCTTGCCAATATAGTATGATTTTTGTTCCCCCTTTTTCTGACTCACTAGTTCACTAGCTGACAACATTTTAGAATTTGAGGGACATACCTTAATACCTCCAAATGTGAATAAGATTCACTACATCCACAGTAAATTTCCATTGCCATTCCACCACTGGAAATAGCCCTTTGTCTATTCTTCACTCTCACCTCCCTTGGTAAGGTCCAATTTGACCTTAGGTTCAATTGGTGTCTCGGGTAAGGAACCATTTAATTGTGATCACTTACCAGAGAGGAGTAAGATGTTTGCTTTACTTATTCATATTTCACACATGAGTGAAACCATTCTTTGCTTTTCACATTCTTATTTAATTTAGCATAAGCATCCTATATCGTATCATATATTCCCATATGGCACAAAAGAAGAGTATGTTTTAATAAGGTTCCAAAGCACAGGCAGATTTTACTCTATAGTGTGGAATCTGTAATACTGAAAATAGGTTTCATTGGGAGGGGTGTTTAGCAAACTTGTTTTCTGAGATACAAAAGTAGTGAACAATATCTTCCAAATACTGCCTAAAGAAAATGCCTGGTTGTATTCTCACTCTGACAATGTCAATGCAATACTATTTACTGCTGTGACAATTCTTTTATGCTTTGAGGCACACCCAGGGCTGTTCAGGGGCTGCTCCTGGCTCTGCATTCTGAAATTATTCCTAGAGGGCTCAGGAGAACATACAGGATACCTGGGATAACAAGCACCTTACCTGCTGTACAATTACTCCTGCCCGATATGACAAATTTAAAATCTGTTGTGTTGAGGCCTGACAGAGAGCACAGTGGTAGGGCGTTTGCCTTGCAGGCAGCCGATCCAAGACAGAAGGTGGTTTGAATCCTGGCATTCCATATGGTCCCTGTGCCTGCCAGAAGCATTTTCTGGGTGAAGAGACAGGAGTAACCCCTGAGCAAATCTGGTTGTGTCCCCATCCCCCCAAAATAACAAAAATGAATCAATTATGTTGTATGTAAGATCACTTTTTTTTTTGGTTTTTGGGCCACACCCGGCAGTGCTCAGGGGTTATTCCTGGCTGTCTGCTAGGAAACAGCTCCTGGCATGCACGGGGGACCACACGGGACACCGGGATTTGAACCAACCGCCTTTGGTCCTGGATCGGCTGCTTGCAAGGCAAACAGAGCTGTGCTATCTCTCCGGGCCCTTAAGATCACTTTTGAAAGGAAACAAGATGCAATGTACCAAGTTGACTAATTGATGCAATTTAGACAATGTGGAGATAGCTCAAAGCTCTGGAGTGAATGCTATGCATGAGGCAGAACAAGGGTAGATCCTTGATACCACAAAATCTCACAAGCATTGCCAGGGGCAGCCCCGAAGCAATGCTCTAAGAGTAGAACTGAGCACACTGGGGTTTGATAACTACAAACAACAACAAAAAGAGGTAATTGATTAATTTTGGTTTGGGGGGTCACCGATGAAGTTGCTCAGGAATTTTTCCCAGCCCTATGCACAGGGACCACTGCTGGCAGTGCTCAGGGAACATATTTAGTGCTGGTGAATGAATTGACAGTCAGATGCATGCAAGGCAAGAGCCATACCAAATGTACTGTCCATCTCCTAACCTAAAAGAAACAAGAAAAAAATTTGTGCTCTCCCTTACCTATTAATGATTATTTGGCACATAGGGCTTGAAGAGCCTTACCACCTGTACTATGTCCCTATCTAAAAGATGCAAAAGTAATTTTCAATCTCTTCCCTATAAAAATATTTGCCAGATACAACCTCACAATTAAAGCAAAGTTTTGAATGTTGTGATCACATATACTAAAATATACTACTGTATTTGGCATCTTTTTGAAAATTGTTTTGAATGAAACCATAAGCCCATTTTAAAACCCTGTTATTCAATTGTGTATCCTGATTTAACATAAAGAAATAAATTAAAGTTTACTTACTAATCCTGGCTTTACTCATCATCTACCTTGGATTGTACGGAATTCATGGTCCCTAATAGCTTCCACTCAATCATTTTAGTAGGGAAGTAGCAGCCACAGCAAACATCCAGTGATAACTAAGAGTTTCTCAGAACAAGCATTGTTTATTATTATTTGTTTGGCTCTATTTGAGCAGTCTAGATAGATGATCTACTGGCTCTCTGGTGCATAGAATAAAAATTATGGAAGTTTCATTTTAGTGGATGTTTTTGGAGGGGGTTACACCAGGTATGCTCAAGATTATTCTTGACTCAGGGGACCATACGAAATGGCAGGAATTCATCCTGGATCAGAGTGTGCAAAGCAAACACCTTACCTATACTACTTTTATATGCTATTATACTACCTCATGCAATCTTTCTTGGCCTGTAAATCACAGAAGTTTTTCAACAGTTTTCTAAACGCTGGAATCCATGTATTTAGAACTTTGGAAGCCAAGTGACAGACACCAAGAATAAAATACAGGAGAGGCAGCTTAACAGGCTGAAATGTTGTACATACTGTATATCGAACTTTGATCCAAGGCACAGCAAACGTAGTCCCCAAGCAAGACCAAGTCACTCCAGCAACTGTCCCCAATCATCCCTAGCTGTCGTCTACAAAATAAAAATGGGAGAGATCAGCGCCAAGGACATTATTTCATTACAAAACTTGCCTATGAATTCAAACAGCTTCTAGAAAACACCAGCATGATTTACAGAATGAGACTTAGACTAAAATTTTTTCTGAAGCTCTCTATATGAGATTCTTGATTATTCACCATAAGCACATTTCAAACTGACTTAAGTTTATTCTCATAAGCTGAATAAACTGACAATAAAGTGTCAGGAATTATAAAAATTAGCGAAAAGAACATCACTGATATTAAAATGTGCAAACATGTCTGAGGGATATTGAAGGGATCTGATTCCTGAAGGGATCTGATTCCTGTATGAACCATGTGATAAAAGTATGTGTAGTTATGCAATCGCTCAATGAAGGAACAAAACTGCCATGGCAGTATGTAAGAAGAAAAGAGTTTTACCATGCTTGAAGCTTTGGGATGTCAGTTGATTCCACATCCCCTTTCCACAGCATGTGGAAATATGAAACATATTTTCACATTTTAATTGAAACACTATGAATTATAGAGTTTCAAAAATATTTATAATTAAAATTAAAGTACGCAATATTTCGATAGCACTCATTTATTAGTGCCCACTTCTTTCCACCAATGTCCCAGTATCCCTTCAGTACTGAAGCCTTTCTCATTTTTTGTACTATGCTTGGTTCATGTTCCAAACCTCAAGCCCTTCTTCCTTTCTTTCTTCCTTTCATCCTTCTTTCTTCACTTTCTTTACCTTCCTTTTTTCCTTTCTTCAGTTCTTCTGATGTCCCAGTAACCCTTCTGTCCTGAAGCCTTTCTCATTTTTGTACTATGCTTGGTTCATGTTCCCACCCTCATGCCCTTCTTCCCTTCTTTCTTCCTTTCATCCTTCCTTCTTCACTTTACCTTCCTTTTTTTCGTTCTTCAGTTCTTCTGTCCTTTTCCCTTTCTTATTCTAGGCTGTTTTCTGCAACATTGGGCAGTACTTAGGGCTTACTCTAGGTTTGTGCTCAGGACTCATTCCTGGTGGGCTTGGGGGACGATATGGGAAGACAGGGATCCAATTTATGTCAGTTAATGCAAGTAAAATGCCCTACCTGCTATACCAACACTCCAGCGCATTCCCGGCTTTGTTTTTGCTTATTCTGTGTTTGTCCTTAAAGATCCCTGCAGGTGGTCTTCAAGAAACCATATGCTATGATAGGGCTCAGATTAGTTGAGCCACAAGCAAACAAGCACCATACCTGCAATATGATCTCTCTAGTCCTTTTGTTCCTTTGTTGATAGTTAGGGAAGCCACACTGGTTGGTGCTTGGGGAAAGTGGGATCACCATGCTCTCTCCCCAATGTAGATGTGGGTCTGCCTCAATCAGGCAGTGCTCAAGGTCCTATGCAGTACCAACAAGTGAACCTAAGGCCTTTAGTGAGCAATGTTCCCACTTGAGGCACATCCTTGGCCACGGTACCTACTTTCATTTCTTTTCTTCAGAGTGAGTGGGGAATTCAGCTTGTGACGTGCAGCCTCAATGGTGCTCAAGAGTCTTTCCTGTGGTACTAGAAATCAAACCAGGGTCAGCTGTGTGCAAGACAAATAAAATCCTAACCCATCTCAATCTCAAGAGATTTGTCTCTTAAATCCATTCGATGACCGGTATCTAAAGATAAAAATATGAGGAATTATTCTGCCACTTGCTGCTGCCATCTTATAATGCCTAGTGTCCCACAGAAGCAGTATCATTAAAACTTTCCAATGTGGGGACAACGCATAGCACAGCGTTAGGGCAAGCAGCCAACCCTAGATGGACCCAGGTTCTGTTCCCGGCATCCCGAATAAGCATCCCAGAGCCTGCCAGGAGTGATTTCTGAGATTAGAGCCAGGAGTATCACCTGAACGATGCCGGCTCTTACCCAATTATCCCCCCAGAAAAAAACCTTCCAATGCAACCCAATTAAAGGTGAATTCCAGAACACTAGGAACAAATTAATAGAATGTATAAGACTTGGTTCCACAGGAATCACTCTATATAAAAATTCTTAAAACTAGAAAAATTAATAGGTGATTTAGTGCATATTTGTGTACAAGCTTGCTTTAAGTGCTGATACATAATATTAATTAAAGTTCCTGTTATGAGAAAATAGGTATAGTTCAGTGGGTAGGGTACTCGCCTTGTACCTGGCCAAAATGGGTTTGATTGCTCCCATCTAGTATTGATCCCCTGAGCACTACCGCGAATGATTCATGAGTCCAGAGCAAAGAGGAACTACTTTGCATCTGATGATGCAGACAAACAGTGGTAAGCACTGTTTGATACCAAGCAACACATTTCCCCAAGTACGTCCTGGAGTAGTTGAACACCATAAAATATGGACCAAAAGCTAAACCAGAATAAATTGTTAAACTGTCTTCTAAAGTGACAGTATCTTATAAAGTTCTATCAGCAAAAAAAATGAGAGTGCTTCATGCTTCTCATTCTTGCTAGAAATTAATATATACATTTTAATTGATATTTCAGCATCTATCAATTTTACATTGTATTGATTCTAACAGATATTTTTTGGACCACACCTGCTAGTGTTCTTTGGAAAGAGAAGCTGGATGGTAATGGGATTTCTGCAAGCTAGCCTTGGATGTAAAAGCAAGTTTCTCTTCATAAGATTTGTGTCCCTGCTGTTATGAGTGCAGAATGAGCTAAGAAGAAAGTTATCCAGCTCAGTAACCTGTCCTTAAAAACTCTACGCTAATAGATGCCATAAGCATTGCAAACACTATCTTTACATATGACTGATTTAATGACGCCATGGGATTTGCAACCGTTATTTTTGCATATCATCTGAAGCAATGATGCCATATACCTTGTGATCGTTGTGTTCACATACTATCTTGTTGCTGTAATGCCTAAGCTGTATTACCCACATTCCATTTCCTGCCTAATGTTTGCCCTTCAAAGCCTTGTCCCTATCTTCAACAAATAAAGTCTATTACGCTGACAATACCTCCCTGCGTGTGGCTCACAGTCTTCTCTCCTTTTCCCATGTTAAGCTTCAGAAGCTCCGGGCTGGAAGAGACCATTACCCACACTTGCATTGGCCTCTTCAGGGGACCCCATGCCAATGCCGGCAGTGCTCTGGTACTACTCCTTGTTCAGAGATCAAAACTAGCAATGCTTGAGGGGCTGTGCATTATGGAGGATTCAACCTGAGCCTCTGGAATGCAAACCATGAAGAATAGTCCTCTGAGCTATTTCCTCAGACCCTTATATCTCAATTTTTTCATTTTGGGGTCATACCAGCAGTGCTCATGGGCATTTTCCTGGCTCTGTGCTCAGAAATTATTCCTGGCAGGCTTGGGGACCATATGGGATGCTGGGGATGGAACACAGGTTGGCCACATGCAAGATGAACGCCCTACTTGATGTGCTATAATTATGACCCTATCTATATTTCAATTTAATTTGTCTTTTTTAGGGGGCACACCTGACAGCATTCAGTAGTTACGACTGTCTCTGTGCTGAGAATCACTCCTGGCGGACATAGGGATCATATGCCAGGGATCAAACTCGGGTCTGTCAGGTGAAAGTATATTCTGTGCTATAATTATGACCCAATCTAGTTTTATTTTTAAAAAGATATATGTCTTAAATCCAACATCTATTTATGATAAGTACCCTCAATGAAACTGGGGTAGATGTATATTCCTCAAGATAGAAATGACCATATACAGCAAACCTAGAGTCAATGGAAAAAAGCTAAAATACTTACCCAAGAATAGGTGCAAGGCAGGGATGTTTGATTTTACCACTACTATTTAATAGGGTATTGGAATTCTCCACTGCAACTAGATTAAAAAAAAAAGAAATTAAAGAGATTCATATTGGAGAAGCAGTCTATGTGAAGATGTCAAGATGCTATAACATAAAAGTTCCACTAAAATATCAAAAAAAAAAAAGAAAAACAAGTTAAAAATTCAATACACTGGGAGCAAGAGAGATAGCATGGAAGTAAGGCGTTTGCCTTTCATACAGAAAGTCAGTCATTCGAATCCCGGCCTCCCATGTGGTCCCCCGAGCCTGCCAGGAGTGACTTCTGAGCTTGGAGCCAAGAGTATCCCCCGGAGTGCTGCCAGGTGTGACCCAAAACCAAAACCAAAAAAAAAAAAAAATTCAACACACTTTTATATGCATACAATAAACTAGAAGAAATTGAGATTAAAAAATGTGCTCCGCAGGCTGGAGAGATAGCACACTGGTAGGGCATTTACTTTGCACGCAGCCGACCCAGGAATGATAATGTTTCTATTCCCGAAATCCAACATGGTCTTCCCCAAGTTTGTCAGGAGTTTTTTCAGCACAGTGCCAAGAGTAATCCCTGAGCGCCACCGTGTGGCCCAAATAAACAAATAAAAAACAAACAGAAGGAAGAAGCTCAGCAAAGATTCTATAAGATCTATGCAATACAATCTGTCACTTATGAAACGAAATACACCGGGAATTGGAAAGCATTCCATGTTTATAGATTTGAAAAATAAATATTCCCAAAATGTCTATCCTGACCAAAACACTACATAGACTAGAGCAATCCACATCAATGGCATCCTTCAAGGAATTAGAATGACTACTAAATTTGAATTAAAGCAAAAAAAAAAAAAAGAGAGAGACAAATAGCTAAAGCCATTCTGAAAAAGACACTGAGAGGCACGCAGAACAGTCCTAAACTTTATAATATAGAGCTATGATAATCAAATCATCATGGTAGTTGCCAGAGCGATAGCACAGTGGTAGGACGTTTACATTGCATGCGGCTGACCCAGGCAGGACCACAGTTCGATCCCCCAGAGTCCCAGATGCTTCCCTGAGCTAGAATCGATTTCTGAGTAGAGAAAACTGAGAAAACTGGATAACTTTGCCTGAAGAATCAACTGATCTATATCGTACACCATACCCAGGAATTATTTTAAAGAAGACTAAACATTCAGAGATTGTAAGAAAAGACATAAAATACATTGAGTAAATCACAAAACTCTGCAGGATCTGGGCATCTAAGTTATTTTCACTGTCCTGATTCCACTGAAGAGGACAGTAAAAAAATTAAAAGGTATGAAAATGGGAGTTTAAGAAGTTGAAAAGTTTCGGCCTGGCAAAGGAATCTTAGATAAAATAAAATTCATCCAAAAGATATTAGAGAATATATTTTCAAAACACAGTATTACAGAAAAAAGCATTTACATTGGACTTCTATAAAGCAATCACAAAGCTCAGCAACAACAAAAACTCAACAAACGCATCAAATATGATAAAAAGAGATGCATACACTTTGACAAAGAAAATATATGAATGGTCCACAATCATGAAAAGGCACTTACAAATAATTATATCAGATAAATAGGAATATAGTTATGAAAAGTTAATTGTAAATCCCTCCAATAAAAGGACTAAAAGGAGCATACCTCAAGATAATAGCGACAATGTACAACAAATCCACAGCCAATATTATACTCAACACTAAATATCTGAAAGCCTTTCCCTTGAGATAAGACACTATAGACAAGATAAGCCCTTGAGATAAGACACTATAGACAAGGATTTCTACAGTCATCATCCTTATTCAACAGATTTAGTTCTCACCACAGCAATCAGGTTACAAAAAGGAAACAAAATTTGAATGAGTTCACCAAAACTCACATATATACTGAACAAGTAAAGTAAGGTAGCAAGTTATAAGATTAGTACACAAAAAATTAGTGGCATTCCTGTACACAAACAAGTGAAGACATCCATAAAGGAAGAAAAATATAAAAGACTATCCACTGCCAAAGATGACTTCAAAACATAAAATATCCACAAATTCACAAATCTAGTAAAATAAATATACAGCGAAAATTATAATTCAGAAGAAAAATATAAAAGTAAGTCCCCTGCAAAATCGTGCCCTTGCACATTAATTACCTAGCTCTGGAGGAAAAAGACAGAAACAGTGAAAAAGTTAAATCACTGCTAAAAGAAATAGAAGTAGTATTAGTGCCTGTATTTGAAGAATCAACACTGTTAAAATGAACTTCTACCTAAAGTACTATACAGATTCACTACCCACTAAAATTCCAATGACTTTTCCAAGACATGGGGAAAAGGTCGACTAAAATTGGTATGGAACCATCATACTCTCAGATTAGATAATGCACTTCTACGAAAAGAAAAGAAGATAGGAGGAGTTTCTATTTCCAACTGTGGGTTATTCTACAGAGCTGTGATAATCAAAGCTTTACGGTACTAGAGTAAAATTAGACAATGAGACCTCCTGATCCTCATCTCTATGGTCTCTGGATAGTATCACCATACAACCTGTTGGGTTACTGATCCTACCCAAATCAATAATTGTACTCCACCCTAGGGTGTGATCCGGACAATATCAATCGAAAATAAACCAGGCCTGAGAGTGCCCAGTTTGCAGGAATGAAGTGAAGGAAATGAATAAGCTTATTGGAAGTATACAGGGAAACTTGGGTGGAGGGTCTGGAGCATGCTGTTTTGGTGCAAAGAATGCACCCAAACCATAATTGTCAAATAGTAACTCAAGGATGGGTCAAGGAGAAGGGAAGTCACACTAGAGATGACGTAGGGCTGTGGGCACTTCTGCAACGGTGGACAGTAATACATTTTGACATCTATGACACCAACTCAGAACACTACGATAACTACTATTGAAACTATACTAGCAATTTTAATCATTTAAATTTGATACCAATATTTCACAGAAGCATTTATAATATAAAGAAACCGTGTTTATAAGCAGTATGATAATTGATAGTGGCAATAAATATAATGCATTTAATATATCCCTTTCATTTTTAATGTTGTTAAGGGTCTGACTGATCATTTAAGGGGATTCTGGAGGTAACAGGAATCAAACTCAGGGTCTCTACATATCAAGCATGTGCTTTGACCTTTTAAAAAATAGGGGCTGGAGAGATAGCACAGCTATAGGGCATTGGCCTTGAACTGGGCAGACCTGGGAAAGACCCGGGCTTGATCCCTGGCATCCCATATGATCCCTGAGCCTACCAGGAGCCATTTCTGAGCACAGACAAAGGTTTACCACCTGAGTACCTCTCGGTGTGCCCCCAAAACGAAGAAGAATTAAAATTAAAACTGGAGGGTATTGTGCAGAGTGAAGTCAGAAGGATAGATACAGAACTATCTATCTCACATATTGGAATATAAAATACACGGAATGGAAATAAGAAGTGGCCGACGGCATGAACTGGGTTCACGAAACTGGGTTCATCAATGGTTTTGCATGGAAAGGCAAAGGTTTCGGGAGGGACCCCGAGACATAGGTGGAGGGAAGCAGACACTCGGGTGGAGGATGTGTTGTCTGAACACTGTATTCATGAAATTCCATTATTGACAATGTTATAAATGATGGGGATTCGGTTTTTGTAAAAAGGGACAAAGAATCAAAAGATAACAACTAAAAACAAAAAATGAGCTCCAGCTCTTTAAGCAACATCCCTGGATGTGTGTGTGTGTGTGTGTGTGTGTGTGTGTGTGTGTGTGTGTGTGTGTGTGTGTGTGTCGTCTGTGAGTGTGTGTTACATCTGGGTCCTATTTGGAATTTTCCTGTTAACAAGTTTAAAATGTATTTGAGGCATCTTTCCCCAATGGAAAAGTGGCAGGTGGATGCTTGACAAGTGTGTTGCTTGAGTTCATGTTCTGATTCCCCCTCTCGTACAATAAAAGAATCTGTTTGCTGATCTGAATGCTGATAGCATTCTAGGACTCTAGGTTATCTTGGTGGGAGGGGGGCACAGTCCTCTGTGCTCAGTGACTACATGTGGCTCAATGCTGGGCGGTTGCTTAGAAAAGTGCTGAGTAATGTTTTGGGAATTTTGGGGAGGATGATTTTTTCAGGAGGAATTTTTGGATTTGAAATGGGACAGATTCAATTCTATACATTACACTGAGTTAAGTGACATCTAAATAAGATAGAGAATCCAAACTGCGAACTTGTTTTCTACATAGGCATTTGATACCTATTTTTATCATACATTTTAGTTCTGGAGCCCAATACAGTGAAGCTCAGGGGATAGCCCTGGCTCTGTGCTTGGGGAGTAATCTTTCTTGGGAATGTTCGGGGACCAAGTTTGTCCTGGGAATCAAACTTGGACCTCCAACACGAAAAGTATGTGCTCAGTCCATTGCTCTCTCTCTTCAAACCCTGATTATATTTTTTAAAATGTTCCATGTTTTATTATTTGGGTAATATTATAAATGGGTATTGTTCATTTCTTTTCAAATTCCATTTAATACTGATTATTAAAGAAATTAATAAAATTTAATATATTAACCTTTTGTCCTTCTCTGTGTTATGATTTGTTTAAACTCTTTAATGGATCTGAAATTTTGTCAAACAGACTTTTGGTATTTATTGAAATAATTATATGTTCTTTACTTTTGCCTGTTAAAATGAAAATAAAATGTTTTATACATTGAATTATCTGGGGATGCATCACACCAGGCAATTGTTCAATAATATTAACAGCTTAGGGGGCCTGAGAACAGTATGTAAGGCACTTACCTCGCATGCAGCTGATCCACGATATATGGTTCCCTAAATCCCTCTAGGAATGATCCCTGGATGGTGAGGCAGGACTAATTCCTGAGTACCAATGGATGTTTGCCTATAAAATAGATAAAAATAAATAACAGCTACTACGATTTGGCTAAATATTTTTATAATCCTGATGATAACTTCTTTCCTTTACTACCGTTGTCCTCATCCAGCACCTAAGCTATTCATGATTCTTTCATGGGAGGGAATATTAAACTTTTTATTCCCTTTCTTTTGGGTCCATACCGAAGAGTGCTCAGGGATTATTCCTAGCTCATTGCTCATGAGTAACTCCACGCCCCTCCTTGTGCGCAGGCTTCTGCGTGTGGGGAGTTCGTGTGGGGTGGGGTGGGGCGTTTCCTGGCAGGGGATGTGATCTGCCCCCTGGAGGATGTGCGTCCCACCCCAGTCCAGCCAGGAGGGGCTGGGGCAGTAGCTGTGCAGAGCTCACTTCTAGAAGGTTCCTTGACAGAGCAGCACTAGCACCTCATTATCTTCTAGATTCTAGAAGGTTTCAACAGCTTCCATCGCCACAGTTCTAGCAGCAGCCGAACTTGTGTTAAGTGGAAGGCTGTGAGCCGGGAAAGCAGATGGGGGTGACCGGGGTGCTGGCTCTAAGCCTGAAGACTCCTTAGGCTCGCTCAAAGCAGCTAGGTGTAGGGACTACCCAGAGGGGGCCTGTCGAGGGGGAAGGGTCTTCGTGGCCTTGCAGTAAAAGAATGTTTCCCCTGGTGCGTCTGAACCGAGGTGAGCCCCAGGCGAGGCCGAAAGGGCCCCTCTGCTACTTACTGGAATCACAGGTGGCCTTGCTGCCAGTGGGGGCACCGCCTCATTTGAAAAAAAAGAACATGTCTTGTCATGGCAGCTGCAGTGGGCCTGAAGATGGCAATGGTGGCTGGCCTCGTGCAGGCTCCAGCCCCCTCCTTGTGTGCAGGCCTCTGCGTGTGTGGAATGGGGGGTGCTTTCTGGCAAGGGATGTGATCTGCCCCCTGGAGGGTGTGGATCCCACCCACAGTGCAGCCTTGAGGGTCCTCAGCAGAGGAGCACTAGTGTCTCCTTATCTACTAGGTTTCAACAGCACCAATGGATGTGGCCTATAAATCGAAATAAAAATAAATAAGAGTTACTATGATTTCTGGCTAAATATACTTACAATTCCGATCATGTCTTTCTTTTACTACATTTGTCCTTATCCAGCACCTCAGCTGTTCATGATTCTTTGCTGAGATAGAGGACTAAACTTTTTATTCTTTTTTTCCATACCTAGGAATGCTGAGGGCTTATTCCTAGCTCTGTGCTCATGAATAACTCCGTATGTTACTTGGGTACCACTTGCGTCAGAGATGCAATGGAATTACTTTCAAGTCAGACAAGTAACTACATCCCCACCCTGGACCACATTCCTGTTACTTGGAATGAATGGATTCCATTTAGTAGGAAAAATAGGTATGCTACAGTGGGAAAGGCACTTGCCTTGGCCTTGGCCAAAAATGGGTTCAATCTCTTCCGTCTCATATTGTTCCCCTTGAGCACTACCAGGAGTGATTCATGAGTGCAGAGCCAAAGGAAATCCTTCGCATATGATGGTGGAGACCATGTACCAAAACAAAGTTCCTGTTCATTTGAAAGAATAAAATTAGATAATTAGGATGGTACCAGGGGCCAGAAGTTGGCTTCAAAGACAAGAAGGAAATGTGGTGTGAAGTTTGACTCACAGCCTGACTGGGTGGAGAACAGGGACGGAGAAACTCTGAGGCTTCCCTGTGGCATGAGCGGTTTTTCAGTCACCAGGTTTTTAAATGCATATATAAACCCCACTTCTTGGACACCTAGAAGGTTTGGGTGCCAGGGATCTTGAACTTGGCCATAGCTACCTCAGAGCATATACTTGATTCTCTTCTTTGGTTAGACCTGATGAAATGAGAAATGTGAACCTGTTTCCAAAGGCACTTTCATGCCAGTTTGGATCCTCAGACAAGAGCATCAGGCAGATATCAATGTATATTGCTAAGGACTGTCTCCAAAGTTATTTAGAATGACCCATTTCCGCAATGGGCTTCTGGTTCTACTTGTAATCCATTTGCTGTTTGCAGCCACTGCACACCTTACCTCATGAGACAGAGGTAGGCCTTAAGGCTGCACTTCTCTTTTTCTAAAATATATCCCAGCTGATATATATTTATAATAGTGGTTTTGATCCCCGAGAGCCCATATGTTCTCTCAAGCCTGGCAGAAGCGATTACTGAATGCAGAGTCAGGAGTAACCCCTGAGCATAGCCCCCAAACAAGAAAAATGTGTTGTGGTCAAAGTGATAGCACAATGGGCAGGATGGTACTGGGCTACCACTTTGGTGTCAGAGACGAAAATCGAGCTATTTCCAAGACAGACAAAACTCTTCACCCCCACATGCCCTCAATTATTTTTCATGCTCAGCTTTATTTTATTTTTGATTTGAACTTTGGGCCAGACAAACCTAGTATTGCTTAGAAATTACTCCTGGGTCTCAAAATTGTTCCTGGCAGTTCTCAGACCACGTGTGATGCCAAGCATCACTCTGAGTCAGCCACATGCAAAGAAAACACCCTCTGCTCTATATTATGACTCTGGCTCAATGCTTCAGTTTTCTATGAGTTGCGTGAATTTATTATTGCAAGTAGTCATTCTTTGTATTCCAGCTTTCTTGATGCATAATTGAAGCTACTTAAAATACATGACCTGATCATTTGATATACCAACAGTATTAGTCCAAATAAAAAACCTGGGTGTACTATAGATATAACAAATACTGTCCCCCAGACACCTTTGGCAGTAGTGACACATTCTGCAACTGAGAACAACATTCACTCACTGGACTCAGTAAAGTCTTTGGGGAGCATACTCAGCATTCTTAAAGGGTTTATAGCTAGCTCAAAGCTCACTCCTAGGAATATAACCTAGAGACAATAAAACACAATACAAAACTGACCTCTGCATTCCTATTTTCAATGTAGCACTATTTACAATAGCCAGAATTTGGACACATCCCAGGTGCACAACAACAAATGACTTGCTAAAAAAACTGTGGTACATCTACACAATGGAATACTTTTCAGCTGTTAGAAACAATGCACTTATGAAATTTGCATATTCTTGGATGGACATGGAGACTATCATGCTGAGTGAAAGAGTCAGCGGGAGAGAGATAAACTCAGAATAATCTCACTCATCTGTGAGGTTTAAGAAAAAAAGACAGTATGGTAATTATACCCAATGTAATAGAGATGACAAATGGAAGGACTATTCCATGATATGAAGCTTTCCACAAAATCTGGTGAGTTAGAAAATAACTGCACTGACAGCTACTATGATAATATTAGTGAGAAAGAAATAAAATGTCTGTCTGTTTTAGAGACCGGCTGGGAGTGTATGAGGAGGAAAACAGAGACAGTGGTGGAGGCAAAACCCTGTAACTGTGGGGTCTTTGAGCGAGAGAGCTTGCAGACAGGACCCCTGTTCTGAAGTGAAGTGCAGGGATTTGGGACCCCCAAGCCAGACCAGGCCTTCAAGACAAGGCTGGGCAGCTGTGTCTCTGGGGGGTTGGGGAAAGGGAAATCAGACCATTCCATGGCCAAAAACGTGTCTTTGCAGGGAATCTCTTGCAGGGGGTTCATCAGTACTCATTTCCAAAAACACATGGGAATAGCGCATCCTCACATCAACTGTACTTTTTAACCATGATTCCATAATGCTCACATTTCTAAATTGTTCCTAGGAAAGGTAATGGAATGCCAATACTCAGAGGATGATACTTGAATAGATCTCTAAAGTCTGCCTATATGTAGGCATGAATTTGTATACAGTTGTCTTCTCTCTGATCACAAATCTAAACTGTAAACAATCCAAGTCTATATAGCCAATCCAAGTCTATATAGCCCCTCTTACATATTCTTCCTCCCCCCTCAGAACCCCTTCTATCCTCTCCTCCCCAATTTTGATCAATTACCCTCCTTATTTAACCCTGTTTACACGTAGTTCTTAACTCATTAGGCACCAAAACCGATCTCCTGCCCAATAAACCACCACCCAGCTCCCAAAATCTTGTGCCCCAGCAAGCAACTACAGCCAACACACCCGCTGACTTATGATTTGTGACACTTCTCACCCCCCTCTAAATGTGAACTGTTGCATGGTACCGGATTCAGCTTCAGAAAGACCCCAGATCACTGACACTACCTGATCCCCTAATGCTGCAAATCATGTCTCAAACTCAACATGACCATGGAGTGGGATGAAAATGTGCCTTGGGTTTCACCCCCAGAAGATTTCTCAAAAGACTTAATTTGGGGTGCCTATATTGCCTTTGTAACATGTTTAATATATCTATAATAATGCATCTTAGGACATTTATTTCCAAACATAAAGGTAGCCTCCTCTATCATATTTTCCCTTTGATTACTTTCTTAATTCAGTTTTATTTGTTTCTTCTATTATATATATATTTTTTCTTTAACCTCACCTGTTTTGATTCTGCTTGGAATGAAAATCGACAAAACGTTTTTTGCCTGGGATAAAAGCTCAGGTCTAAACCAGAGCACAGAGTTTGTGTTGCCTGTCATTCTTACCCCCAAATACACCAGCAATATGACACCATATAGTTTTGTATAGGTACAGTAAAAAAAGGGAAAACCTTATGTACAGAAACAAGATCTTATCTTCTAGGGATAAAAACTCATACTTTTTATAATACAGGGGCACCTCCCACCCTGAACATGGGTCATATGAACACAACTCAGTCTCCATGAGATTAAACAGTGTTCGTCCAACCCCAATCCCCAGATCCCAGATGTTGAACTGTTATAGTTCCCTGCAACAACACCAGGAACCAAACTCCCCTAGGAAATTCCTAACACCACTTTGGTACCAACTTGCAAAAGATCTGATCTGACATTCAGATAACGAGGAAACAACAACTAGTTCTAAGGACAGCTTGTCCTATCACATCACCTAACGGTAAGATGAAATCAGAAAACAAATCACCCTGTGATCTGTGCAAAAACTAAGAGCGTATACTACAGAAGACTAACCTTGACAACCATGACTAGGCAGAACTTATCCTGAGACCAATAAGTTAAACCGTACCCTATGTTTTGACCCAGGAGTTGAACAAAAATCAAGATCTCTAATTACAGGGGTCTGACATTGACAATGGAGACTGAGCAAAACTTCTAGACTCTATCCTACATTTCAGCCTAGGATTTGAGCAAAAACAAAAACCATTTATTATAGAACACTGATTACAATAATAGTGATGGAACAGAACTACTAGACCTGTAAAGAAAAACTCTTCTAGCCTTCACCCTATAACTTATGCATATAACAATATCTCCAGCTACAGAGACTGGATGTCATCACCCACATATGAGAGAAGGCACCATAAAAAGACCTTGGGGTGTGTAAATGAGTGAGTATGAAGCCAATAGTTGTTTCTATGACAGTATGCTTCAAGGACGGAGAAAGCCTGAATCTCTTAAGCTAAGGGAATTCCCTTTCTTACTTCCCCAATACTTAATGTGCCTATGCAAAAAAGCGGGTGCACAAAACTTGGCTACACCAGCACTTCTTTTGGTCGTTTTTTTTTAATATTTTATTTTCCACTTTTGTGGTTATTATTTGGTGGATTTTATACTGATGGGCTTTTGTTGATAGTTACTTTGTTTTTTTAAACTGTTAGGGTTTTTTTATTAGGTCTTTCTTTTTTGTTTTTGCCTTCTTCCAGCAGAACCACACAACTTGAATCATCTTGTTCTGCCTCATGAATTGAGGGGAAAAGAAAAAGGAATGGTACCAGGACCAAGCAGCTGTATGAACATTGAGTGGAATTAAAAAATGATTAGAACTAAACAGTAAACCCAAAGTCAACAACAAAATCGATACACTGTATACAACAGGCTATACACAGAGGGGAACAATTACACTAGCACTGAGATTGTAAAGGAGGGAGACATGGGACATATGCTCGGGTAAAGGGGGAGGGAGGACAACCCTGGAGGGTGGAATGGCCCTGATTCATTGTCTCTATGTACCTTCGATATTACTGTGAAATGTTTATACTCATTTTTGGTCACAATAAAAGTTATTATTTAATTAATTAGAAAATAAAAGTGAAAAAGAGAAAAAGAAAATAACTGCACTGACAACTAGCATGACAGTGTTAGTGAGAGAGAAATAGAATGTCTGTCTGTCTTGGAGACAGGCTGGAGTCTGTGAAGAGAAATATAGAGAACATTGGTGGAGAGAAAAGCTACTCTGGTTAATGGTGGTGTATGTATATTAGATGACTGAAACCCAACTACAAATAATTTTGTGACTATGGTGCTTAAATAAATAAATTCTTTAAACCATTCTAACTCTATATACTCTAGATATGTAGGTATATATTTTATCTCACTGTTCTGAAGATGGAACGCAGGGTATCTCAGATGCAGGACATGTGCTTTAATACTGAGTCACATATGTGATCCTTACATAAAGTTTGTAAAGTCTACTTAGAGTTGGGGCTGTAGGGATAAAACATAAGAAAGGGTGTTTGCCTTGCATGCAGCTGATCCAGGTTCTATCCACAGGATCCCATAGCCTTCAGCAAGAAAAATCCTCGTGGTTCTCTGGGTACCTTAAGGTGTCATAGACTGAACATGCAAACCTTGCCAATATAGTATAATTTTTGTTCCCCCTTTTTCTGACTCACTAGTTCACTAGCTGACAACATTTTAGAATTTGAGGGACATACCTTAATACCTCCAAATGTGAATAAGATTCACTACATCCACAGTAAATTTCCATTGCCATTCCACCACTGGAAATAGCCCTTTGTCTATTCTTCACTCTCACCTCCCTTGGTAAGGTCCAATTTGACCTCAGGTTCAATTGGTCCCTCAGGTAAGGAACCATTTAATTGTGATCACTTACCAGAGAGGGGTAAGATGTTTGCTTTACTTATTCATATTTCACACATGAGTGAAGCCAGTCTTTGCTTTTAACATTCTTATTTAATTTACCATAAGCATCCTAAATCGTATCATATATTCCCAAATGGCACAAAAGAAGAGTATGTTTTAATAAGGTTCCAAAGCACAGGCAGATTTTACTCTATAGTGTAGAATCTGTAATACTGAAAATAAGTTTCATTGGGAGGGGTGTTTAGCAAACATGTTTTCTGAGATACAAAAGTAGTGAAGCGATATCTTCCAAATACTGTCTAAAGGAAATGCCTGGTCGTATTGTCACTCTGACAATGTCAATGCAATACTATTTACAGCTGTGACGATCCTTTTATGCTTTGAGGCACACCCAGGGATGTTCAGGGGCTGCTCCTGGCTCTGCATTCTGAAATTATTCCTAGAGGGCTCAGGAGAACATACAGGATACCTGGGATAACAAGCACCTTACCTGCTGTACAATTACTCCTGCCCGATATGACAAATTTAAACTTTGTTGTGTTGAGGCCTGACAGAGAGCACAGTTGTAGGGCGTTTGCCTTGCAGGCAGCCGATCCAAGACAGAAGGTGGTTTGAATCCTGGCATTCCATATGGTCCCTGTGCCTACCAGAAGCATTTTCTGTGCGAAGAGACAGGAGTAACCCCTGAGCACAGCTGGTTGTGTCCCCATCCCCCCAAAATAACAAAAATGAATCAATTATGATGTATGTAAGATCACTTTTTTTTGTTTTTGGGCCACACCCGGCGGTGCTCAGGGGTTATTTCTGGCTGTCTGCTAGGAAATAGCTCCTGGCAGGCACGGGGGACCACACGGGACACCGGGATTTGAACCAACCACCTTTGGTCCTGGATCGGCTGCTTGCAAAGCAAACACCGCTGTGCTATCTCTCCGGGCCCTTAAGATCACTTTTGAAAGGAAACAAGATGCAATGTAGCAAGTTGACTAATTGATGCAATTTAGACAATGTGGAGATAGCTCAAAGCTTTGGAGTAAATGCTATGCATGAGGGAGAACAAGGGTAGATCCTTGATACCACAAAGTCTCACAAGCATTGCAAGGGGCAGCCCCGAAGCAATGCTCTAAGAGTAGAGCTGAGCACACTGGGGTTTGATAACTACAAACAACAACAAAAAGATGTAATTGATTAATTTTGGTTTGGGGGGCCACCGATGAAGGTGCTCAGGAATTCTTCCCAGCCTTATGCACAGGGACCACTGCTGTCAGTGCTCAGGGAACATATTTAGTGCTGGTGAATGAATTGACAGTCAGCTGCATGCAAGGCAAGAGCCATACCAAATGTACTGTCCATCTCCTAACCTAAAAGATGTAATAAATAAATTTGTGCTCTCCCTTACCTATTAATGATTATTAGGGCTTGAAGAGCCTTACCTCCTGTACTATGTCCCTATCTAAAAGATGCAAAAATAATTTTCAATCTCTTCCCTATAAAAATATTTGCCAGATACAACCTCACAATTAAAGCAAAGTTTTGAATGTTGTGATCACATATACTAAAATATACTACTGTATTTGGCATCTTTTTGAAAATTGTTTTGAATGAAACCATAAGCCCATTTTAAAACCCTGTTATTCAATTGTGTATCCTGATTTAACATAAAGAAATAAATTAAAGTTTACTTACTAATCCTGGCTTTACTCATCATCTACCTTGGATTGTACGGAATTCATGGTCCCTAATAGCTTCCACTCAATCATTTTAGTAGGGAAGTAGCAGCCACAGCAAACATCCAGTGATAACTAAGAGTTTCTCAGAACAAGCATTGTTTATTATTATTTGTTTGGCTCTATTTGAGCAGTCTAGATAGATGATCTACTGGCTCTCTGGTGCATAGAATAAAAATTATGGAAGTTTCATTTTAGTGGATGTTTTTGGAGGGGGTTACACCAGGTATGCTCAAGATTATTCTTGACTCAGGGGACCATACGAAATGGCAGGAATTCATCCTGGATCAGAGTGTGCAAAGCAAACACCTTACCTATACTACTTTTATATGCTATTATACTACCTCATGCAATCTTTCTTGGCCTGTAAATCACAGAAGTTTTTCAACAGTTTTCTAAACGCTGGAATCCATGTATTTAGAACTTTGGAAGCCAAGTGACAGACACCAAGAATAAAATACAGGAGAGGCGGCTTAACAGGCTGAAATGTTGTACATACCGAATATCGAACTTTGATCCAAGGCACAGCAAACGTAGTCCCCAAGCAAGACCAGTCACTCCAGGAACTGTCCCCAATCATCCCTAGCTGTCGTCTACAAAATAAAAATGGGAGAGATCAGCGCCAAGGACATTATTTCATTACAAAACTTGCCTATGAATTCAAACAGCTTCTAGAAAACACCAGCATGATTTACAGAATGAGACTAAGACTAAAATTTTTTCTGAATCTCTCTATGAGATTCTTGAATATTCACCATAAGCACATTTCAAACTGACTTAAGTTTATTCTTATAAGTTTATTCTCATAAGCTGAATAAACTGACAATACAGTGTCAGGAATTATAAAAATTAGCGAAAAGAACATCACTGATCTTAAAATGTGCAAACATGTCTGAGGGATATTGAAGGGATCTGATTCCTGAAGGGATCTGATTCCTGTATGAACCATGTGATAAAAGTATGTGTAGTTCTGCAATTGCTCAATGAAGGAACAAAACGGGCATGGCAGTATGTAGAAGAAAAGAGTTTTACCATGCTTGAAGCTTTGGGATGTCAGTTGATTCCACATCCCCTTTCCACAGCATGTGGAAATATGAAACATATTTTCACATTTTAATTGAAACACTATGAATTATAGAGTTTTAAAAATATTTATAATTAAAATTAAAGCACACAATATTTCGATAGCACTCATTTATTAGTGCCCACTTCTTTCCACCAATGTCCCAGTATCCCTTCAGTCCTGAAGCCTTTCTCATTTTTGTACTATGCTTGGTTCATGTTCCCACCTTCATGCCCTTCTTCCCTTCTTTCTTCCTTTCATCCTTCCTTCTTCACTTTACCTTCCTTTTTTTCGTTCTTCAGTTCTTCTGTCCTTTTCCATTCCTTATTCTAGGCTTTTTTCTGCCACATTGGGCAGTACATAGGGCTTACTCTGGGTTTGTGCTCAGGACTCATTCCTGGTGGGCTTGGGGGACGATATGGGAAGCCAGGGATCCAATTTATGTCAGTTAATGCAAGTCAAATTCCCTACCTGCTATACCAGCCCATTCCTGGCTTTGTTTTTGCTTATTCTGTGTTTGTTCTTAAAGATCCCTCCAGGTAGTCTTCAAGAAACCATATGCTATGATAGGGCTCAAATTAGTTGAGCCACAAGCAAACAAGCACCATACCTGCAATATGATCTCTCCAGTCCTTTTGTTCCTTTGTTGATAGTTAGGGAAGCCACACTGGTTGGTGCTTGGGGAAAGTGGGATCACCATGGTCACTCCCCAAAGTAGATGTGGGTCTGCCTCACTCAGGCAGTGCTCAAGGTCCTATGCAGTACCAACAAGTGAACCTAAGTCCTTTAGCAAGCAATGTTCCCACTTGAGGCACATCCTTGGCCCCAGTACCTACTTTCATTTCTTTTCTTCAGAGTGGGAAATTCAGCTTGTGACCTGCAGCCTTAATGGTGCTCAAGAGTCTTTCCTGTGGTACTAGAAATCAAAGTAGGGTAAGCTGTGTGCAAGACAAATAAAACCCTAACCCATCTCAATCTCAAGAGATTTGTCTCTTAAATCCATTTGATGACCGGTATCTAAAATAAAAATATGAGGAATTATTCTGCCACATGCTGCTGCCATCTTATAATGCCTAGTGTCCAACAGAAGCAGTATCATTAAAACCTTCCAATGTGGGGACAACGCATAGCACATCAGTAGGGCCTTTGCCTTCCAAGCAGCCAACCCTAGGTGGACCCAGGTTCCATCCCAAATAAGCATCCCAGAGCCTGCCATGTGTGATTTCTGAGATTAGAGCCAGGAGTATCACCTGAACGATGCCGGCTCTTACCCAATTATCCCCCCAGAAAAAAACCTTCCAATGCAACCCAATTAAAGGTGAATTCCAGAACACTAGGAACAAATTAATAGAATGTATAAGACTTGGTTCCACAGGAATCACTCTATATAAAAATTCTTAAAACTAGAAAATTTAATAGGTGATTTAGTGCATGTTTGTGTACAAGCTTGCTTTAAGTGCTGATACATAATATTAATTAAAGTTCCTGTTATGAGAAAATAGGTATAGTTCAGTGGGTAGGGTACTCGCCTTGTACCTGGCCAAAATGGGTTTGATTGCTCCCATCTAGTATAGATCCCCTGAGCACTACCGCGAATGATTCATGAGTCCAGAGCAAAGAGGAACTACTTTGCATCTGATGACGGAGACAAACAGTGGTAAGCACTGTTTGATACCAAGCAACACATTTCCCCAAGTACGTCCTGGAGTAGTTGAACACCATAAAATATGGACCAAAAGCTAAACAAGAATAAATTGTTAAACTTTCTTCTAAAGTGACAGTAACTTATAAAGTTCTATCAGCAAAAATATGAGAGTCCTTCATGCCATGCTTCTCATTCTTGCTAGAAATTAATATATACATTTTAATTGATATTTCAGCATCTATCAATTTTACATTGTATTGATTCTAACAGATATTTTTTGGACCACACCTGCTAGTGCTCTTTGGGAAGAGAAGCTGGATGGTAATGGGATTTCTGCAAGCTAGCCTTGGATGTAAAAGCAAGTTTCTCTTCATAAGATTTGTGTCCCTGCTGTTATGAGTGCAGAATGAGCTCAGAAGAAAGTTATCCAGCTCAGTAACCTGTCCTTACAAACTCTCTACGCTAATAGATGCCATAAGCATTGCAAACACTATCTTTACATGTGGACTGATTTAATGATGCCATGGGCATTGCAACCATTATTTTTGCATACCATCTGAAGCAATGATGCCATATACCTTGTGATTGTTGTGTTCACATACTATCTTGTTGCTGTAATGCCTAAGCTGTATTACCCACATTCCATTTCCTGTCTAATGTTTGCTCTTCAAAGCCTTGTCCCTATCTTCAACAAATGAAGTCTATTACGCTGACAATACCTCCCTGCGTGTGGCTCACAGTCTTCTCTCCTTTTCCCATGTTAAGCTTCAGAAGCTCCGGGCTGGAAGAGACCATTACCCACACTTGCATTGGCCTCTTCAGGGGACCCCATGCCAATGCCGGCAGTGCTCTGGTACTACTCCTTGTTCAGAGATCAAAACTAGCAATGCTTGAGGGGCTGTGCATTATGGAGGATTCAACCTGAGCCTCTGGAATGCAAACCATGAAGAATAGTCCTCTGAGCTATTTCCTCAGACCCTTATATCTCAATTTTTTCATTTTGGGGTCATACCAGCAGTGCTCATGGGCATTTTTCCTGGCTCTGTGCTCAGAAATTATTCCTGGCAGGCTTGGGGACCATATGGGATGCTGGGGATGGAACACAGGTTGGCCACATGCAAGATGAATGCCCTACTTAATGTGTTATAATTATGACCCTATCTATATTTCAATTTAATTTGTCTTTTTTAGGGGGCACACCTGACAGCATTCAGTGGTTACGACTGTCTCTGTGCTGAGGAACCATAGGGACATAGGGACCATATGCCAGGGATCAAACTCGGGTCTGTTATGTGAAAGTATATTCTGTGCTATAACTCTGAGCCAATCTAGTTTTATTTTTAAAAAGATATATGTCTTAAATCCAACATCTATTTATGATAAGTACCCTCAATGAAACTGGGGTAGATGTATATTCCTCAAGATAGAAATGACTATATACAGCAAACCTAGAGTCAATGGAAAAAAGCTAAAATACTTACCCAAGAATAGGTGAAAGGCAGGGATGTTTGATTTTACCACTACTATTTAACAGGGTATTGGAATTCTCCACTGCAACTAGATTAAAAAAAAGAAATTAAAGAGATTCATATTGGAGAAGCAGTCTATGTGCAGATGTCATGATGCTATACCATAAAAGTTCCACTAAAATATCAAAAAAAAAAAAAAGAAAAGAAAAGAAAAACAAGTTAAAAATTCAATACACTGGGAGCAAGAGAGATAGCATGGAAGTAAGGCGTTTGCCTTTCATACAGAAAGTCAGACATTCGAATCACGGCCTCCCATATGGTCCCCCGAGCCTGTCAGGAGTGACTTCTGAGCTTGGAGCCAAGAGTATCCCCTGGAGTGCTGCTGGGTGTGACCCAAAACCAAAACCAAAAAAAAAAAAAATTCAACACACTTTTATATGCATACAATAAACTAGAAGAAATTGAGATTAAAAAATGTGCTCCGCAGGCTGGAGAGATAGCACACTGGTAGGGCATTTACTTTGCACGCAGCCGACCCAGGAATGATAATGTTTCTATTCCCGAAATCCAACATGGTCTTCCCCAAGTTTGTCAGGAGTTTTTTCAGCACAGTGCCAAGAGTAATCCCTGAGCGCCACCGTGTGGCCCAAATAAACAAATAAAAAACAAACAGAAGGAATAAGCTCAGCAAAGATTCTATAAGATCTATGCAATACAATCTGTCACTTATGAAACGAAATACACCGGGAATTGGAAAGCATTCCATGTTTATAGATTTGAAAAATAAATATTCCCAAAATGTCTATCCTGACCAAAACACTACATAGACTAGAGCAATCCACATCAATGGCATCCTTCAAGGAATTAGAATGACTACTAAATTTGAATTAAAGCAAAAAAACAAAAAAGAGAGACAAATAGCTAAAGCCATTCTGGAAAAGACACTGAGAGGCACGCACAACAGTCCTAAACTTTATAATATATAGCTATGATAATCAAATCATCATGGTAGTTGCCAGAGCGATAGCATAGTGGTAGGACGTTTACCTTTCATGCAGCTGACCCAGGCAGGACCACAGTTCGATCCCCCAGCGTCCCAGATGGTTCCCTGAGCCAGAATTGATTCTGCGTACAGAAAACTGAGAAAACTGGATAACTATGCCTGAAGAATCAAATGATCTATATCTTACACCATACCCAGGAATTATTTTAAAGCAGACAAAACATTTAGAGATTGTAAGAAAAGACATAAAATACATTGAGTAAATCACAAAACTCTGCAGGATCTGGGCATCTACGTTGTTTTCACTGACCTGATTCCACTGAAGAGGACAAATAAAAAAATTAAAAGGTATGAAAATGGGAGTTTCAGAAGTTGAAAAGTTTCGTCCTGGCAAAGGAATCTTAGCTAAAATAAAATTCATCCAAATGATATAGAAAATATATTTTCAAAACACAGTATTACAGATTAAAGCATTAGCATTAGAATTCTATAAAGCACTCACAAAGCTCAGCAACAACAAAAACTCAACAACCGCATCAAATATGATAAAAAGAGATGCATACACTTTGACAAAGAAAATATAAGAATGGTCCACAATCATGAAAAGGCACTTACAAATAATTATATCCAATAAATAGGAATATATTTATGAAAAGTTAATTGTAAATCCCTCCAATAAAAGGACTAAAAGGAGCATACCTCAAGATAATATCTACTATGTACAACAAATCCACAGCCAATATCATACTCAACACTAAATATCTGAAAGCCTTTCCCTTGAGATAAGACACTATAGACAAGGATTTTCTACAGTCATCATCCTTATTCAACAGATTTAGTTCTCACCACAGCAATCAGTTTACAAAAAGGAAACAAAATTTGAATGAGTTCACCAAAACTCACATATATAATAAACAAGTACAGTAAGGTAGCAAGTTATACGATTAGTACACAAAAAATTAGTGGCATTCCTGTACACAAACAAGTGAAGACATCCATAAAGGAAGAAAAATATAAAAGACTATCCACTGCCAAAGATTACTTCAAAACATAAAATATCCACAAATTCACAAATGAAGTAAAATAGTTATACAGCGAAAATTATAATTCAGAAGAAAAATATAAAAGTAAGTCCCCTGCAAAATCGTGCCCTTGCACATTAATTACCTAGCTCTGGAGGAAAAATACTGAAACAGTGAAAAAGATAAATCACTGCTAAAAGAGATAGAAGTAGTATTAGTGCCTGTATTTGAAGAATCAACACTGTTAAAATGAACTTCTACCTAAAGTACTATACAGATTCACTACCCACTAAAATTCCAATGACTTTTACAAGACATGGGAAAAAGTCGACTAAAATTGGTATGGAACCATCATACTCTCAGATTAGATGATGCACTTCTACGAAAAGAAAAGAAGATAGGAGGGGTTTCTATTTCCAACTGTGGATTATTCTACAGAGCTGTGATAATCAAAGCTTTACGGTACTAGAGTAAAATTAGACAATGTGACCTCCTGATCCTCATCTCTATGGTCTCTGGATAGTATCACCATACAACCTGTTGGGTTCCTGATCCTACCCGAATCAATAATTGTACTCCACCCTAGGGTGTGATCCGGACAATATCAATCGAAAATAAACCAGGCCTGAGAGTGCCCAGTTTGCAGGAATGAAGTGAAGGAAATGAATAAGTTGATTGGAGCACAGACAAAGGTTTACCACCTGAGTACCTCTCGGTGTGCCCCCAAAACGAAGAAGAATTAAAATTAAAACTGGAGGGTATTGTGCAGAGTGAAGTCAGAAGGATAAATACAGAACTATCTATCTCACATATTGAAATATAAAATATACGGAATGGGAATAAGAAGTGGCCGACGGCAAGAACTGGGTTCACAGAACTGGGTTCATCAATGGTTTTGCATGGAAAAGCAAAGGTTTCGGGAGGGACCCCGAGACATAGGTGGAGGGAAGCAGACACTCGGGTGGAGGATGTGTTGTCTGAACACTGTATTCATGAAATTCCATTATTGACAATGTTATAAGTGATGGGGATTCGGTTTTTGTAAAAAAGGACAAAGAATCAAAAGATAACAATTAAAACAAAAAATGAGCTCCAGCTCTTTGAGTGTGTGTGTGTGTGCGCGCGCGCGCGTGTGTGTTACATCTGGGTCTGGATATGTGTGTGTGTGTGTGTGTTACATCTGGGTCCTATTTGGAATTTTCTTGGTAACAAGTTTAAAATGTATTTGAGGCATCTTTCCCCAATGGAAAAGTGGCAGGTGGATGCTTGACAAGTGTGTTGCTCAAAATGCGATGCTTGAGTTCAAGTTCTGATTCCCCCTCCCGTACAATAAAAGAATCTGTTTGCTGATCTGAATGCTGATAGCATTCTAGGACTGTAGGTTATCTTGGTGGGAGGGGGGAACAGTCCGCTGTGCTCAGGGTCTACTTGTGGGTCAATGCTGGGCGGCTGCTTGGAAAACTTCTGAGTAAAGTCATGAGCATTTTGGGGAGGATGATTTTTTCAGGAGGAATTTTTGGATTTGAAATGGGACACATTCAATTCTATAGATTACACTGAGTTAAGTGACATCTAAATAAGAGAGAATCCAAACTGCGAACTTGTTTTCTACATAGGCATTCGATACCTATTTTTATCATACATTTTAGTTCTGGAGCCCCATCCAGTGAAGCTCAGGGGATAGCCCTGGCTCTGTGCTTGGGGAGTAATCTTTCTTGGGAATGTTCGGGGACCAAATTGGTCCTGGGAATCAAACTTGGACCTCCACCATGCAAAGGATGTGCTCAGTCCATTGCTTTCTCTCTTCAAATTTATAAAAATTATAATTTTTAAAATGATGCATGTTTTATTATTTGAGTAATATTATAAATGTGTATTGTTCATTTCTTTTCAAATTCCATTTAATACTGATTATTAAAGAAGTTAATAAAATTTAATATATTAACCTTTTGTCCTTCTCTGTGTTATGATTTGTTCAAACTCTTTAATGGATCTGAAATTTTGTCAAACAGACTTTTACTATTTATTGAAATAATTATATGCTCTTTTCTTTTGCCTGTTAAAATGAAAATAAAATGTTTTATACATTGACTTATCTGGGGATGTATCACACCAGGCAAGTCTTCAATAACATTAACAGCTTAGGGGGCCTGAGAACAATATGTAAGGCACTTACCTCGCACGCAGCTGATGCAGGTTCAATCCTTGACACCGCATATGGTTCTCTAAATCCCTCTAGGGATGATCCCTGGATGGTGAGGCAGGACTAATCCCTGAGTACCAATGGATGTTTGCCTATAAAATAGATAAAAATAAATAACAGCTACTATGATTTGGCTAAATATTTTTTATAATCCTGATGATAACTTCTTTCCTTTACTACCATTGTCCTCATTCAGCACCTCAGCTGTTCATGATTCTTTAATGGGAGGGAATATTAAACTTTTTATTCCCTTTGTTTTGGGTCCATACCTAGGAGTGCGCAGGGATTATTCCTAGCTCATTGCTCATGAGTAACTCCTTATTGGACTTGGGGTACCACTTGTGATGTCAGGGATGGAATGGAGCTATCCCATGGCAGAGAAGTGACTTGCGCCCCGCCCTGGCCCTCATTTCCTGTTACTTGGAATGAATGGAATCCATTCCTTAGCATGCTACCAGGGACCAGAAGATGGGTCCAAAGATAAGAAGGAAGCATTGTCGTAGTGTGAAGGCTGAGTCGCAGCCTGACCTGGGTGGAGAACAGGGACGGAGAGGAGCACTTGTGAGGCTCTCCTGAGTGATGTACCCACAACTTGCTCGGAGACCCAGGATTAAGGCGGTATTTCAGCCCACAGACATCTGGCATGAGCAGCTTTTCAGTCACCAGGTTTTCAAATGCATCTATATTAACCGCCCATCTTGGAGACCTAGAACTTCTGAGTACCAGGAAATTTGAACTTGGCCCTGGCTAGCTCACAGCCTTCATCACATGGTCTTGATTCTGTACTTTCCTTGGACGTGAATCTGTTTCCAAAGACACTTTCATGCCTGTTTGGAAATTCAGGCAGAAAGAGAATTAGGCAGATATGAAAATCTATTGCTAAAGACCGTCTCCAAAATGATTTAGAATGACTCATACCTGCAATGGGCATCTGGTTCTACTTGTAGTCCGTTCGCTTTTTGCAGCCTCTGCACACCTTACCTTGCGGGACAGGTAAGGCTGCACTTGTCTATCTCTAAAATATGTTCCTTGGGGCTGTAGATATAAAGTAGTAGGTTTGATGCCTGACATTAAGAATAAAAGACAGGAGAGTCAGCTTAGCAAGCTTAAATATTGTACATACAGATATCCAACATTGATCCGTGCACAGCAAACGTCGTCCCTCAACAGCCCCCAAGCATCCCTAGCTGTCGCCTACAAAATAAAAACGGAAACGTTTAGTCATATCTGCTCCATATTCATTACGGCAAAGAACTATATTCATTGCAGTCATTGTGTTGCATGGAAGGCAAGCAGCTTACTATGTCTGTCTGAGACCACCAAAAGAATAAACTTCATTATTAGCCCCTTTTGGGTGAGTTTCTATGATACACAGGGCGTACTATGTTTTGTTACTCAGAAATCACTCCTGGAGAACCTCTACCATGTTTTTAGTTTGGTACACGTGAACATAGGGCACAAGTCTTATCCTCTAGTATATCTCTGTTTTGGGGCCATGTTTTGGTCGCAAAAAATTGAAATAAAAGTAAAGCACCAAATTGTAAATCATAGGTGCGGAGGTTTGATCCCCAGACTCCCATCTGGTCCCCCTTGCCTGCCAGGAGTGATTTCTGAGCCCATCGCCAGGAGTAACTGCTGAGTGTCACCGGGTGAAGAATTCTAAATCATCTCCCAGCCTTCTAACTTAGTTAAACCATCATGTCTACCAAGTGCCTTGTTCACTCACCTGCTCCAAGTTGATGGCGAAAACTGCCAGGCGCCTAGACAGAAAGGACACTGGAAACAGGAGCGCTCAACGGAGGGATTGCCGAACTGACGGACAGAAACGACAATGGACACAGGAGCCATGATGGACGAAAGGACAGACGGCAGGGTCCACCCACACACTATCCTCTGTCTGAGTTCAGACCATGTTATGGCTGAACCGAGTGCAAGAATCTTGGTGAGCCCCAGGAGAGACCTAAAGGGCCCCTCTACCACTTACTGGAATCACAGGGTGGCCTTGCTGCCAAGGGGGGTACCGCCTCATTTGGAAACGGAACAGGTCTTGCAGTGGCGGCTGCAGTGGGCCTAAAGATGGCGATGGCGGCGTGGCCATGTGCAGGGTCGCCACGCCCCCTCCTTGTGCGCAGGCCTCTGCGTGGGTGGGTGGGGAATTCGGGGCGCTTCTTGCCGGGGGATGTGATCTGCCCCCTGGAGGGTTTGCGTCCCACCCACAGTCCAGCCAGAAGGTTCCTCAGCTGCTTGTTATCTTCTAGATTCTAGAAGGTTCCAACAGCTTCCATAGCCACAGTTCTAGCAGCAGCGCCACTTGTGTGTAAGTGGAAGGCTTGAGAGCAAAGAAAGAAGATGGTGAGCCCTGGGGTTCTGGCTCTAAGCCTAAAGACTCCTTGGGCTCGCTCCAAGGAGCTAGGTGTAGGGACTACCCAGGGGGGGCCTGTCGAGGGGGAAGGGTCTTCGTGGCCTTGCAGTAAAAGAAAGTTTCCCCTGGTGCGGCTGAACCGAGGTGAGCCCCAGGAGAGGCCGAAAGGGCCCTCTGCTACTTACTGGAATCACAGGTGGCCTTGCTGCCAAGGGGGGCACCATCTCATTTGGAAATCCGAACAGGTCTTGTCAAGGCGGCTGCTGTGGGCCCGAAGATGGCGATGGCGTGGCCACGCCCCCTCCTTGTGCGCAGGCCTCTGCGTGGGTGGGGAATGGGGGGCGCTTCCTGCCGGGGGATGTGATCTGCCCCCTGGAGGATGTGCGTCCCACTCCACAGTCCAGCCAGGAGGGGCTGGGGGCAGTCGCTGTGCAGAGCTCACTTCCAGAAGGTTCCTTGACAGAGCAGCACTAGCACCTCGTTATCTTCTACATTCTAGAAGGTTTCAACAGCTTCCATCGCCACAGTTCTAGCAGCAGCGGAACTTGTGGGTAAGTGGAAGGCTTGAGGGCCAAGAAAGAAGTTGGGGTTGCACGGGGTGCTGGCTCTAAGCCTGAAGACTCCTTGGGCTCGCTCAAACGAGCTAGGTGTAGGGACTGCCTAGGGGGGGCCTGTCGAGGGGGAAGGGTCTTCGTGGCCTTACAGTAAAAGAATGTTTCCCCTGGTGCGGCTGAACCGAGGTGAGCCCCAGGAGAGGCCGAAAGGGCCCCTCTGCTACTTACTGGAATCACAGGTGGCCTTGCTGCCAAGGGGGGCACCGTCTCATTTGGAAATCCGAACAGGTCTTGTCAAGGCGGCTGCTGTGGGCCCGAAGATGGCGATGGCGTGGCCACGCCCCCTCCTTGTGCGCAGGCCTCTGCGTGGGTGGGGAATGGGGGGCGCTTCCTGCCCGGGGATGTGATCTGCCCCCTCGAGGGTGTGCGTCCCACACACAGTCCAGCCGGGAGGTTCCTCAGCTGCTTGTTATCTTCTAGATTCTAGAAGGTTTCAACAGCTTCCATCGCCACATTTCTAGCAGCAGTGTCACTTGTGCGTAAGTGGAAGGCTTGAGAGCCGGGCAAGAAGATGGGAAGTCCTGGGGAAGGGTCTTCGAAGTGCTGCCCGTCAGCATGGGGGGATGGTGAGAAGATGTTGGCTCCTGTCCCTAGATTGGGGTGCCTCGGGGGACCGTGGATCCCTCGGGGATTGTTTCCTTGTCAATGGATGTCCCCATAGAGAGATGTTTGGGAGAGTGGCATCAGCTACACAAGGAAAGGAGACCGTTGGCCGTTGGCCATGTTGGTCGCTTGAGACCGTTGGCCATTGAGACTGTTGGCCGTTGGCCATGTTGGTCGTGAGTCTTGAAGGACACAAACTCCAGACAGACTGTGTCTGTCGCTTTCCCTTCAGGCTGGGACTCTTCAATTAGTCCCCATTACTTTCATAGGGAACGTGCCTTGTGGGTGGCTCCTTAGGGTGTGCTGGTTTCTTTCTCTCAGGGTTTTGCCCCTTCGTTAGTTAGTTCCCTGTTCTGTAATGGGGGGCATAGATGGGGACACCCCTTGGGGGTGCGGGCTCCAGGCCATGTTGGTCTCAGTTGTGGTGCTTGCTTTCCATCCATGCGGCACCTCTTCCTTTGGTATCCAGTTCTTTAATGGAGGGCAATGCTTGCACTGTGTTCACTAAGTTCACCTTGCAAAGACCTGCTCTCTCAGAGGTGCCAAGCCAGCCTGTTATTGTGCCCAAGGATGTGCTTCCTAGCAGTTAGGGAGTGTGAGTTCTCCCTGGGTCCCCCACTTGCTGGGTCATAGCTTACCATTGATCCTGTCCCTTAATGCTTTTCTTATTGCATCTACCTTCCTTTGTCCTTCCTTCCTTCCTTCCTTCCTTCCTTCCTTCCTTCCTTCCTTCCTTTGTCCTTCCTACCTTCCTCCCTCCCTTACTCCCTCCCTTCCTCCCTTCGTCTCTGCTTCGTACTCAAGGTATTCTCCAGGACTGCATAGATGGTTCTGGGGATCGAACCCAGTTCTGGGGTGCAAGGAGAGCTCTTCACCTGCTATAATCTGTACTATCTCTCCAGCCCATTTATTTTACTTTCTCTTTTACTTTCACTCGTTTGCTCTTTATCTTTCGCTCTCTTTTGATCTCTTTCTCTTGCTCCGTCTCCCCACTATCTTAACTGGCTATGTTCAAGGAACACTCTTGTCCAGGGGCTCGGGACCAAATGTGATGCTGGGATTGAATCTGGGTCTGGCGAGGAAGTCATACTGCAACCTGCTGTACTATCACTCCAATTCGTTTATTCCCTCACCCCCTCACTCACTTGCTTGCTCGTGCTTGTCTCTCTCGCTCACTTGCTCACTCTTTATCTTTCTCTGTCTCTCCTCTCTGTCTCTCGTTTTTCGGCCAAACGTGGCTATATTCAATCCTGACAGAGCTCAAGGATTATAGGGATTCTGGATGGAACCTGGGCCACATGCAAAGCAAATGCCCCCCCCCCCCCCCCCCGCTGTGCTATTGCTCTGGCCTTCTTTCCCCTTTTCTTCTTTAGCTTTTTCTTTTGTGGTCGCTTGTTTTGTTTGGGGACCACACCCAGAGGCCCTCAGATGTTTCTCCTGGCTCTGTACTCAACAATGCCTCCTGCCAGGCTCAGGGAACCATATGGGATGTGAAGGATCGAACTGGGTAAGCCTTGTGCACGGCAAACACCCTCCCGGCTGTGCTATGGCTCTACCCCTTCTTTTACCTTTGTCTAGCCTCAACCAGCGCTACTCCTGGCTTGGTGTCCAGGGTCACTCCCTGCTGAGTGACTGTGAAATTTTTCACATGAAACAGGGGTTTCCCCCATGCCAGTTTATGTTTAGCTGGGAGGACAGGAAAAACTTTTTTTGTAATCTCGGGCATTGCCCTAGGTGTTTCTCATCTGTCATTAGCATTAGCCTTGTCTGTGCTACCTGCCAAGACTTTTGCTAGAGCACTCTCTAGGACAAGGAACGGGGCTGCACAGGAGGGGGCATGTGTGTACCAGTCAAAAAGTGAAAGTCCTATTTTTTGTTTGTATATTTGTTTGTTATTTTGGGCCACACTCGGCAGTGCTCAGCAGTTACACCTGGCTCTGCACTCAGAAATGGCCCCTGGCTCTGGGGACCATCTGGGATGCCGGAATCAAACCTGCATTTGTCTGGGGTCAGCCACCTTCAAGGCAAACGCCCTACCTCTGTGATACCACCCTGTCCCCCTAAAGCAAATGTTATTTTAAGGTTTCGGAATCCTAGGGGATTCTCCCTGCATACTTCCCAAATGCACTAAGGAGATGAGAGGGGCTTTTCCAAGAATGATCAGTCTCAGGTCATCGGGGACTTGGGGATAGTGTGAGCTTTCCTGGAGCTAGAGTTAGAGTGCCATTGAACCCAGATTAGCCCCAGGCAAGCAAGTGTCTCACCTGCTGTGCTATTTCTCTGGCTTCATTGTTGATGATGTCACTGCTCTAATGACAGGTCAAGTGCCTACCCATCTGGGGTGCTCACACATTGACCTACAATGCTTGTTGACATCCATCCCCTCATTTTGGTATTCACACCAACCTGGCTGTGGTGTGCCTGGAAAGTGCTTAGGGAGCACATGAAAGATGTCAGGTGCAGAGTTTCTTTCTGGGCTCAAACTCCAGTGCTGCCAGGGTCTTGTTCTAGCCCCGTGATGTCACCAGCGATTGATCTGGTGACCTTGTGCTTTCAAGGCAAGGGTTCTAAGTTACTGACCTATTCCTCTGGGCCAGAAGTTATTTATTTTATTTAGTTACTTTAAGAATCTATGTCGTTTTCTTTGCATTTGTATTTTAAAAGCTTTTGACTGATGGTAAAAAACAGTCATTTTAAATCATGCTAACTAAAGTGTTGCAACCTCAAATCACCAAAATTTGCCTCCCTGAAAGTTGTGATTATAATGAAACAATCCTGTTTTCTTTCAGAGGTTTTGCAAAAGGTCAAGATAAATGTCTATTTTTTTCTTTGTGTTTATATGTTGGTTGTGTTTTATTAATATGGACATCATCATTTCCACACACCGGCAATTATTTTCTTTGAAGGTAAATGTATAAAGGTTTACTTTTCCTCCATGTTTATATGTTTTTTTTATTAACATGACCATCATTTCTACATGTCTTCAGTTCCATTCTCTTTAAATTTATGTTGTTAGCTTGGCAAATTTAATGTCAGTTTCAGTGTTTTGTATTTTCAAGTCTGCAGGGAACATAGTTCTATGTCTTTATCATACTTTGAATCATTGGGATTTTTTTTTTGTTCATTTGTTTTTGTTTTGTGGCCATACCCGGTGTCGCTCAGGGTTTACTCCTGGCTCTGTGCTCAGAAATAGCTCCTGGCTTGGGGGACCATATGGGACGCCAGGGAAATTGAACCGCAGTCCGTCTTAGGTCAGCTGCGTTCAAAGCAAACACCCTACTCAGTGGGGCCTATATGTGCCACCTCTCTGGCCCCTCTTAGAATTATTTGTGAATTTCTTTTTGTCAATCTCATTCAGGTTTCTTCTATGGCACTACTGTTCCCAATGGACAAATATCTACTTTCTGTTTTATACATTTTCTATTTTATAGTACCCCTATTGTAAACTTTATAGATTTACATTTATTAACAGTTTTATCTGTCTTTCTCTCATTTTATATAAACTTTACTCATATAAATGCAAGGTAATTTATCTAGCTGATCTGTAGTTATATATGTATTTTCTTTAGAGGTCAGGCAAAGATTTGAACCCCATCAATGGTGCTTAGATCTATTCGTTGCTCTTGCTCAGACTCCACTCCCGTTGGTGCTCAGGGGAACAATATGCAACCAGGCTTCCTCCACATGCAAGCAGCCTCTTAACCTCTACACCATATATTTGGACATGTCTTTTAAGTTTTAGGTTTATTACATTTATATTAGCTGGTGGGGAGTTGGACCACAATCAGACACTATAAGGATATTCCAGGATCTATATTCAGGAGTTGTGCTTGGCAGTGCTCATGCACCAGGTGGAGCCAGAGATCAAATGAGAGCTATAGCTCCTATACTAGTTCTAGGATTATTAAATGTTGCTTCCAATGCCTCAGAATACACACACACAATTAATTTTAGACTTTCCCTCCTTTTTTAACTTAGAAAAGTCAGACTGTCCAATTCTTGCTAAGATTCATTTTTCTCACAACCCAAAAGTTTTCATTTTAAGTTTGGGGTTTTTGGGTCACATCAGCACCGCTATGCTCAGGGCTTACCCCTAACAGTGCCCTAAGGAATCAGAGTTGCTGGTGTTTGTGGGGTCATATGTGGTCCCAGGAATGAAACCAGGGTTAGCCAAGTGCATAAGTGCTTTATGTAAGATTTTCTCAAGTATTTCTAAGAATTACTTAGATGTGAGGTAAAAATCTCTGAACAAATTTTGTTCATGTCATGGATATCTCATTTAATATTAATCAACTAAAGTATTCAGAGTAATTATTTGAACATTGGTCAGTCCCTGGTGTGATTTTTAAATTTAACTTACTCTGTTTTGTGAATCCATCTGCTTTTAGTTTTCAAACTAATGTACACTCTCTTTTATTTTGGGGCTACAGTTAATGTGCTCAGGCCTTCCTCGGGACTCAGCTTTCAGAGATCATGCTTGCTGGTGTTCCACATACTGAATCATATGGTGCAGGGATGAACCTGGTTCAATCACATGCCAGGACAGTCTCTCTGAGCCTACCTCTTCCTATTTAGTTGAGGTAACATAGATTCAAAATACTGTGTATGTTGTAGGGTAAATTTACACCTCAAAATGCATGCTCAAAAACTATATCCTACTGAAATACTGGTAACTCCTCCCTTTAATTCAGTGGACCCTACCATCCTTTGTGCCACTCTGTCCTCCCACGTGGGTAACCTAACTTATGAGGTCAGGGTTTTCCCTTTTCCACCTTCCAGTATGATGGGAGCTGGAGATTGGTTTTGTTTGTATTCTCTTAAGTGTCTGTATCTTTCCTCTACCCAAATTGTTCAATGTTTTAATACCACTAGCTAAGGTTTAACCTGTCAAATTTCCCCCTTTTTGAAGAACTTCCAGCGCTGATGTTCACTCAGGCTAAGCCACACAGTGCCTGGCCATCCTGCAGTGTCAAGGATCAAACCCAGGGCCTTTAACTATCAGGCATATGCTTTAGCCCTGGAATTCTCTCCCTGCCCATGAAATGCTTCTTTGTCATCCTTTGATATGATCGCGTGATTCTTGACTTTCTGTTGATGTGATATATTTAGTTATTTGCTTATGTTGAACCTTTTTCTATTGGCCCCCTGGAATGCATTGTACTTGGTCATGCTATATGATCTTTTCAATTATTGTTGAATTCAGTTAACTTAGAGTTATTTTTAAGGATTTTTGCATTTATGTTCATGTAGGATAGGACCATTTTGCTCTATAGCCTCCACTTTCTTTTTTCATCATTATGCTTGTTTGCTTTTGGCATTAGCTAGAGTTCGATTAGCCTCCTATAGTGTAGTTGAAGGTTTGGCAGACCTTAACTTTTGATGTCAGCTGGTCTTGGGTTGTAATATTTACAATGATTTTGGATGGCTGTTTTAATCTTCTCATAACTTATATCTGATTTCTCCCGATTGATACTTGGAAAATTGTATGCCTTTAAGAATTGATCCATTTTTCTATGTTTTCTGGGTAAAAAAGTTTGTACTATTACAGCTTCCTGTAATTTCTTACCTAGTTACTATTATTTTATTGCTGTTACTATGGGTAGCCAATATTTTGGGGGACTTTCTATTAATAATAATAATTTGGAGAATACTGTTAAAAATTTCCACTGGGGCCAGAGTGGGGCCAGTGGGTAGGGCATCTGCCTTGCAAGATGCTGATCTGGGCTTTATCTGTGTCATCCTATATGATCCCCTGAGCCTGCCAGGAGTAATTTCTTAGCACAGAGCCAGGAGTAACCACTAAATACAGCTGGGTGTGACCCCCCAAAAGTCTTTCCAATGATAGAAAGAAGTAAAATGACTGTCCCAGAGACAGGTGAGGAGTGGACGTGAGAGAAACTGGGGACATTAGTAGTAGGAAAAGTGCACTGGTAGAGGGCAGTATACATTCTATGACTGAAGCTTAATTATGAACAATTTTGTAACCAGTGTTTAAATAAAGAATGTATTAAAAAAAACTTAGTGGAGCAGAAGAGATGGTACAGGAATGAAGGTGTTTGCCTTATATACTGCATACAGACTGTGATCACAACCAGGAGGGACCCTGAAGCACAGACTTAAGAGTAGTACCTGGGAGCACAATGTGGTGTCCAACCTTTCATTGCCAAATATTCCACAGAAAAAAATGAATTTTGGTGTTTCGTTTTGAGTATTTTCAGTGGTGTTTCTGGCTCTCAGAGTTACTCAAGGAGTCCCCGGAGTCTGGGAATAGATACCAGGACTCCCTATGTCAGACTTGCATCAAGTTCTTGGTTTATTTTCCCAGCCCCTATGTAATTCTAATTCCTCTTATTCTATATAGAAGTGAGGCGATTTTTATTAACTGTGTCTAAATATTCTATTAAGAATACTGTTTATTTGTAGTGTAATTAAAGGGTTACTTTATAGTTCATATTTTTAGTTTTTTTGCACTAATGGGTTACATTTTTGTTTGTTTGGGTGTCACCCTTAAAGATGTTCAGGGGGTACACTTGGCTCTGCTCTCAGGAATCACTCCTGGTGGACTTAAGGGGACCCTATGTGAAGTCGGGGGTTGAATTCAAGTTGACTGCATAAGAGACAAACATCTTACTCACTTTCCTATCACTCCAGGCCCACAGGGACATACATATTTATAAATATAAAACTATATAAAACTATATGTAGAGAGAGAGAGAGACTGAGAGAGAGCTATATTGGTTTTGATGCCACACCTGGCAATGTTCAGTGATGTGACTGGCTCTATGCTCAGGGTCATTCCTGATAGTGCTCGTGAGATCTTATGGGATGCCAAGTATTGGATCTTATTTTAGTGGTGCAAAACAAGCACACATTTATTTTAAAGAGGTAGAGGAATGCAGCCTTAAAGCCTACCTCAGCTCCTGAGGTACTGTGCGCAGTGGCTGCATATATAAAATATACTACAAGTAGTACCAGGATCCCATTGCTTGTATGGGTCATTCTAAATAACTTTGGAGACAGTCTTTAGCAATAGAGGTTCATAATTTCCTCATTCTCTTCCTTCTCTGAGATTTCAGGTAAGCATGTAGGCAATTGCCTACCTGGTATATTATCTACTTCCAAAACCTTCTGTTTTCCATAGACCTGAACTAGAGAACAGTCCAAATAACTGTGGATGTGGCTGTCTGTTCACCCCATTTCCACCAGCACAAGACTTGAGGTAGGGGTTCAAATTCATGGGGATATTAGGGCCGGAGCGCTAGAGCAGGATTAGGGCTTTTTTCTTGCACGCAGCTGACCAAGGACAGACCTGGATAGATTCCTGTTATACCATATGGTTCCCCTTGCCAAGAGTTATTTCTGAGTGCAGAGCCAGGGGTAACCGTCAGCCGCATCAGGTGTGGCCCCAAAACCAAACTCCCCTCCAAAAAACCCCCAAATTTATGTGGGTTTTGCAAGTAACTAACTGATCAGTTTTCTCAGGACTTAATGGACACAACTCTCTTGCTATGGTTTAAGTGTCCATATATCTGAGAATTTATCTATGCATACTCAATTTTATCCCATTGGTCTGATAGTCTGCCTTTATTCCAATGCTACATACTGTTAGTTACTATAGGTTTGTGATATAATTTAATGCCAGGGAAAGAAATGCCTCTCGTCTACTTTTTTCCTCAAGATTTCTTTGACTATATGGGGACTTGTATGACTGTAAATTTTAGTAGAATTTGTCCCATGTTCTTAAGCAATGTCATGGCATTTTGATGGGGATTGCATTGAATTTGTATTGTTAATTGAGTGCAGTCATCACTTGAAGTATGTTGGTTCTTTCAATCAATGAGCAAGGCATATATTTCCATTACTTTGTACCTTCTATTTATTACAGTAAATTAGCTTCCTTTATATTCATTTTACCTGCTTGTTATGGTTATTCCAGAGATTTGATTTTCTAGTGCATTGTAAATGGTATGGTTTTTCACCATTTCCCTCATAGTTTATTTAAAAGCACGAATTATTTTTCTACAAGCATCACGAGGAACAAACGCTGAACATTAGGCTGCGAGTAGCCGCTGAGAACTGTCAAGTTTGAGCCCAAAACAAATAAAAATAAAAATTTGTATCTTTCTGTGCAGATTTTGCAGTTTGCCACTTTACTCTATTGAGTTATTTCCCTAGAAGTTTTTTGGGGATAGTTAGGGTTTTTTATATAATAAATCACATAATTTCAATATCATGTAATCCACGAAGAGTAGTATCTTTACTTCCTTTCCTATTTGAATTCCTTTCATATCTCTTTCTTGTCTAATTGATGTGGCACGGTCTATGTTGAATGATAGTGGTGAGAGAAAACATCTTTATCTTGTGCTTGACTTTCTTTTAGAGGGTACACCCAGTAATGCTCAGGGATTAAGCCATTTGAACCAGGGTCAGCCATATGCAAGTTAAATGTCCTACCCACTATACTATTTGGACCCAAGGAAAGACTTTCTATTGTTCACTGTTGAGAATAATGTTTTCTGGGTTTCTGATATATAAATAAGCAATATATTCGAGCCTGGAACACCCACAACATCCCAGTCTAGCTTGTGACATTGTTTTCAGATTCCTGACCTCCGAAACCATAAAAGAATATATTTATAATTCCTAAATACACTGTATAATGTGATTTACATGTGTAAATATTTAAAAATTCACTGGTAAGAAAATTTATTTTATATGTCAAAAGCAGGATTATAGAGGCCGAAGTGGTGGCGCAACCGGTAAGGCGTCTGCCTTGACCTCTCTAGTCTAGGATGGACTGGGGTTCGATCCCCTGGCTTTCCATATGGTCCTCAGCCAGGAGAAAATTCTGAGCACATAGCTAAAAGTAATCCCTGAGTATCACCAGGTGTGGCCGAAAAGCACAAAAGGAAAAGATTCTGTAATTAAAAGTATGATTTTAAGTTTAGATGTATGAAAATGCATGAAAATTAGATGTATAATCTAATTTTGTAGGTATTTAGACAGGTTTTCTGGAAGGAGATTGTGTCAGTTACAAGAGGCAATACTGTGAGAAAGTGTTGGATCATTATGAAAATATGTTTTCATTACAAGAAAGATTTTACTTTAAGATTTAAGATTTTCTTTAAGACTGTAAGTCATTTGCCAGGTTCAGTCAGGCAGAATGTGACAGAATCCAGGAATACCTAACAATAGAGACCATATACCCAATATTCTACCCCACTGCCTGCAGTTATTTCAGCAGAGGATTCCTCTGTCCATAAAATCATGATAATTTATATTTACAAGAACTCCTTGAAGTGTTTGTCAATTTTCTGTAGGATAATCTGTCCATTCAACTAATCATGTCTTAGTTTGAAAACATTCTTGACATTACACACCAAGGTTTTGTGCAAGGAATATTCTCTGGAAGAAAGTTTGTAGACTAGTGCAGATACTCATGTTGTACATTGATTTAAGGACTGAAAAATCTGGAGCTCTCTCAGGAGAGGACGGGCTGAGTCACAGCACCTCCAAAGCTCCAGCAGTTGCACTCACATTCCACCGTTACCACCATACCAAAGTTCCAGCTTGACTGCTTCACTACTATTCTCTGCAGAGACAGCTAACAGCCCTTTAGGGGGTGAACATTTTGAGGTCTTCTGAGTGTAGGAAACCTCCCTTACTCCTCCATACTTCCTGAAACCCCAGAAGCCACAGCCACTTCTCACCTCCACTGCTATGTAAACACAGCCCACCTCCAAATAACCTGGAATTTCTAGGCCTTGTGTCTACACATGGCACCTCCAAATTCTTCAATGCTGACACCTCAGCCACACCTAACATATCAGATTAGAGGGGAATGTAGCATAGAAACAACCAAAACCCCACAAAGTCAAAAGCACAAAATGTTCAAATAGCAACAACAGCTAAGTAAACATTCAGATAATATTTTAATGACTCCATTGTGAGAGAAAACAATATTCACAAATTTGTTACTAAAGTTTTATTCCATAATTCTATTATCAGTTATTGATAATAAGCAATATATAACAAATTATTTTGTGCATTCCAAAACAGGCAGGTGTGGGGGGTGGGTAGGAAGCTGGTTCAATGATAGAAGGAATGTTAAACTGGTGGTGGGACTGATGTTGGAACACTGAAGGCCAGAATCAACTGTATTGAGAACAACTTTGTAAAGCACGGTGTTTAAATAAAGCAATTTAAAAATAAAATAAAAAGGGAGACTAGCAAAACAATGCAATGAATAAAGATACCCATGGAATTAAATCTCATTGCCCAATGTTCTTTGGCCAATTAGATAATGCCATGGTGCAGGTTTTTCTAAAAGGAGAACAACTGTGGATTGAGTTGGAGTGTTGGCATGAGGGAGGTCAACTCATTCTGAAACTTTACTGAAAATATAAAGGGGTTTTTCTGGCCTAGAGGTTTGTATCTATGTACTTCCATGATGGTGAACTAGGGAGTCACTTAACGATGGCCTGGATCTAAATTTTAGGACATGCCATGCTCTAGTCACAAGACTCTAACCCTCGTTGTCATGATGTCTGATCTCTGTTAAAATGAACCTAAACTGCTAGTCCTATATAGGATCACTTTCTCTCCAGAGTATTATGTCTTTGAGTCCTGTGTATAGACTTATTTCACTATGACAGCTCACGTTCTCCTGAGAGAGTCAAACTTGGACAATTTGTTATCTGTGAAGAATATGTGAATAAATTATTTTCTCTATCTGAACAGATTGATCCAGGTCATCCTAGAAGAATCTGTGCTGTAAGCTCTACTTAAAAAGAACAAGGTATGCTCTTTTATTTCTTAAATGGTGATATTCTGGATATTCCTGGGTTATGCTTTGATGGAGATATCTCGGTACATTTCTCACTACTCTAAATCTCTTTATATACCAGCTGATTTCTAAGACTTTTAATTTTTGAGTACTCAGAAATTTAGTTATAGAGGAATTGATATTTTCAATCTATCTGACACTTCACCATCCATATATATCACTTCAGAAAGTGTTAATGAGTCATACAAGAAGCACGAAATCACTGCAGATGTATTTCTTTTATTTTTCTTCCCTCGCAAGGGCTGAAGCTAAATAAATTATTATCTCAAAGATAGTCACATGTTTTCACATTGGTGGACAAGAAGGACTCATGCCCTGCTATTCTTATTCAAATCCTTGTTGCACTTTTGAGTTGGAATGACACAAGTATGTCATTTGTCCCTATTTAGATCAAATTACTTTAACATTGTGTTGTTCCATCAGTATATTGATGGATAATAAATCTTGGGCCCGTGATTTAAACTTATATATCATTATATCAATTCATTATATCAATTATTATATTATATTCATTATATCAATTCATGAATGTTTGTGCACATGAAGACTGTTTTATAGTGAGTAGATTCTGATTTTGATGGAAATTTTCCTGATGTTTTCCAACAGATGAGCCGTGAAGTATATCAACCATATGCAAAGGTGTCAAAGAGACCACATGAAAATTCTGCAGAATATGACAGTACTGTGCCACCTACGCGAATTCAGAGTATGTCACTTTGGTTTAACACATAGAGAAGGAGGAATCCCAGTTCTGGGCTACTTACCTCAGAGGAAGTTTGTCGTTTTTATCCTCGAGGGATGGGTGGATGTGAGCATGCTTGCTTGCGCTGAGGAAGGTTACAGAGGACTCAGCGACTTGGAGTTAGAATAAGGTATGTTCTCACTGCAGAAGGAGGTGCTGAGTGTAACAAGAGGCAGGGGCTGCATATGTTGTATTTCAAAGTCTGGGTGCTAAATCATTGTGTTTGCCTTCTTCCCAGTATTTTTATTCTTTATCACTTAACCTTTATTTCTCAGTGACTCGGAGGTACTTGTGTAATCTTCCCTCCATGGAAATCTTCTTGGGTGCCTCATTCTTCTAGACTCCTGAACCTTGTGCTGGCCACTCATTGCCTTATCCCTTTTCTGATTTTTCCCTTTAGCTTCCCTCTTTAAAGATACTAGGTACCTCCATGTGGAGATGAGGACCTTTCTCCTCAATGACCTCTCACCCCATATCCCTATGCATTGTTAGAAAGTGAAACTCTCACTGCAAGAATCTCTCCTTCCTATCTCGACACGAAAACTTGCTTCTGAAGTTCACTTTTAAACATTACTGCTTACATCATATCGTCAGCACACAATTCTAACACAATCTACAGACACCCAAATACAAGGCATCTCAATTCAGGTGAATGCCTGCCTCAGCTTCTGATATACGTGCCCCCTCTAAAAGTGCCTCCCTCCTAGCTCTCTCCATCTCACTTTGTCAGGTGTAACATCCATAGAGCTATAAAAACCCTCTGCTCAGATGGGAGGGCATGGGGTGGCGATGCCTTGTTCATTAGAATCTGCACATAACTACAGTGTAAATAGAACCACCATGACATTCTCAAGCTACGTTCATACGCTTGTTGAAAAAGATTCAGGGAGAGTCACCACACTCAACTCTTAAAAACACTTGCCTCACCCTTGAGTGGACCTGGCACCATTAAATGCTCAATCATTCCTCCCAAATGCTTGATGTCACCCATGGTTTCCTCTTGCTTGTCTTTTGTTGTGCTTTGTTCTACTATCCCAAGACAGGTTAGCCATTTGATGAGCTCTTATCAATTCTGCCTGCTGCCATTACTCTCTGTTCCTTCTAAATATGCTGCCAACACCTTAGAAAAACTCCACCATTAGCATCTGGTCCACAAATCAGTCTCAAGGTCTAATTTCCATGCTTCCCATCTTCTGTTCTGATCGACTGTCTGTCCTGCTGAGTAATCATTTGTACAAGAAACTCATCTATATCTTGTCCATCCTGCAAGGTTCTCATCACCCTTCCTAGTCAATGACAACAAAATCTAAACTCCTGCTATAATCCTAAACTCCAAACCACCAGACCCTGCTCTACTGGCCTTGCCAGTGTCTTTTCTTTCTCTATTCCCTGCTCATCATCTGGAGTCCATTCACCCTGTCAAACCACATCCTGGATATAGTCCTATGCAAGTGCACAGGGACCATTTCTTTTGGTGCTTCTAGGCTCTGCTTACATGTACCTCAGAAGATCCTGCCCAGCACAAGACCCATTGAGGACCCCCCCTTCTACTCTCTTTTTTCTTCTCTGAATAAATTCCCATCTGTGATTTAATTTGTTGTCTGACTGCCCTCAAGGGAATGCTGATTCCAATGGTGTGCAAATTATTCTGCTCGTCCTGGTGAGGAACCCATCCGAGAGGAGCTTGAATAAATGAAGTGGAGGGTCAGACCTGGCAGAGAAATAAAATCTGCTTTGCTATGATTAAAAACAGAATGAGGCTCATCATACACTGAGAGGGATTTTTGGTGATTCGCTGTGAATCTGCCAGCTTGGCATCAGTGAGACTTTTCAGCCCTTCTTGCAAAGGGCATGAGGGTAATATTAATTCACAGTGCCAGCACCTTGTGAATGCTTTCTTGTTACTTGTTCCTTCCACTCACATTTCTGTGGGTATTCAAAAGACACAGGATGATACACTATGTGTTATATTTGAAACCTGAAGCTCTTGCCTTTTGATCGAAATAATGTCTTATGCACTGAGGAGCACCACCACCTACCTGTGGGTTTTGATAAAATACAGTTAGCTCTAACTCAGTCTTGTCTTTTGGTTTGCAGTTGTTACCGACCCTGAGAGTGCTGAAACAGCATGTGCGATGCAAATAGCAAGTGGCTCAAGTCCACCTGAACATGCTGAACCTGAGCACTTGAAGAGAGATGAAAGCTCACCCACACAAGGGAATGTTCCTCTTGAAGAAGATAACCTGATTGAAACTCCTGCTGAAGAGAGACCCAGAGAAGATGAACCGGATATGACTCTGAGCCATGATATACCCAAGCAAGTGGATCAGACCGATGAAGCACCTGAGAAAGAGGAGGTCTCTGAAACTCCAACATGTGATGCACCTGAGGAAGAGGAGGTTCCTGAAACTCTGATCCATGATGCACCTGAGGAATAGGAGGTCCCCAAAACTCCAACCGATGATGCCCATAAAATAAAAGTCTTTGAAACTCCGACCTTTAGTTTATCTGTGAAAAAGTGCTTCTTTTCAATTCCGACCAGTGATGCCTTTGAGGCAGAGAAGGTCCCTGGATCTTCCACCTTCGATATATCTGAGGTAGAGGAGCAGTCTGTAACTTTGATCAGTGAGGCACCCGAGGCAGAGACAGGTATCTCTGCAACTCACAACTGTGAGATATCTGAAGTAGATGAGTTCCATCTCTCTCTTTCTTCCAGCAGTGATGCAGCTGGTATAGAGGTCTCTACCAGTGACGTAGTTGATAGGGAGGTCTCTGTAGCTCAGATCAGTGGTACAATTGATAAGGATGTCCCTATAACACAGATCACTGATGCACAGTCAGTGGATAGCCCTGTAACTCAACCCAGCAAGGCAGTGAAAATGGATATGTCTGTAGCTCTCAGTGGTGCACCTGAGGAAGAGGAGGTCCTCAAAATTCCGACCCTTAATGCATCTGAGATCAAAGTCATTGAAGCCCCTACCTTTAGATTACCTGTGAAAAGGCGCTTATTTTCACCTATGACCAGTGATACCTCTGAGACAGAGGAGTTCCCTGGATTTTCCACCTTTGATATATCTGAGGTAGAGGAGCAATCTGTAACTTCGATTAGTCAGGCACCTGAGGCAGAGACAGATTTCTCTGCTACTCACAGCTGTGAGATATCTCAGGTAGATGAGTTCCATCTCTATCTTTCTTCCAGCAGTGATGCAGCTGGGATAGAGGTCTCTACCAGTGATGAATTTGATAGGGAGTTCTCTGTAGCTCAGATCAGTGATACAATTGATAAGGACGTCACTATAACTAAGATCACTGATGCACAGTCAGTGGATAGCTCTGTAACTCCGACCAGCGAGGCAGTGAAAATGGATATCTCTGTAACTCTCAGTGATGCACCTGAGAAAGAGGAAACAGAAACCACCAGCCCCTTCTATAATATCCTCTATGAAACACCGCACATTTCGGACGTGAAGACGAGTCAACTAATAAGTCCTGCTATGGAAAAGAAAATGAATGATGAAATTGAATGCCAGCTAAAGAAGGAAATTCAGGAGTTGGGAGAAAGTAAGTGGTAAAACCATGTCTGTTGACAAATCTCTCCTACATTTAGGATAGCTTCAATTAATTTCCTTAATTTTCCACCTCTTAATTTCTTTCTCATTTGAATTAGAGTTTGACATACTTTAAGGTGTCTTTGCTTTCGTTGGTCTACAGTTCCTAATAAATGTTTTTCTTTGTCTTGATTCGTGTTGCAATAGTTTTCTTATTAATTTTCTTATTAGATATGTGTAGACACTTTGATAGCATTCACACCCATTCTTCCCATGAAGCATGTTTACTGCTGTAGTAGATGAACTCTGATGTAGTTACATCCTGTATTCATAGTTTTAGAAGTGCTGATTTTTTTTCTCCCTTGTATTTTCAGAGTATGATTTAATTTTCACTTTGCTAGAAGATGTGCGAGGACCTCTTGAAGTCAAGTGCGGCTCCCTGTGGGGGATCCCCGTGAGGGGTTCCTAGCTCTAGCTGACCGGCAGTCAGAACTGTCCCAAAGGTGGCCACACAACGTGGTGGGTGATTCTCCTGAGTACCTGTGGAAGCAAAAGGTTAGTAATGACTCATGACTCAGTGAGAGACTAAGAGCACTTTATTTCGGGCAGCATACAATTATATACTATCAGCCAAAAGGGGAACTGGGAAGGGGGAACATGAGTTGCACCAATCATCATCTGCCAAGACAGTCTTTACTCACTGCCCAGGAGGGGAAGGGGTGGAAAACCACAAGGCGCGGATGTCACGTACACAGCCAGATGGAATGTTAGATAAAGAGGAACATATGAAAACATAAGTTGAACATTTGCGTACACAAAGTTTTGGTAAATGTTAAACCTTTCAGTGAACCTTAAAGAGAATGTTCTGTTATATGTCTAACTTTTCTCATGGCCATGGAATGTATTGGTCAGAGTGAGAGCAGGCTCAGAACCGCCAGTCCCTATTATTTTTTTGCTGCACACATCTTGTTGGCCTTGCCTCAGCAGTTATCTGGTTTCTGTTATTCTTCTGTAGCAAGCTGCGGTCAGCCAAGGTTCGACTGTAGAAGTGGGGGGATGTCCAGGGACATCTCCCTGCTGCTCCCCACAGCTCCCCTTTCTTTATTTACTATAAGCAAGCCATTGTTGGAGTTGCCCTTCAGGGCAGTGCTCAGTATTTGCAACTGCGCTTGAATCTGCGCCAGGCTTTAGCAAGCCGCGAGCGGCAGGAAGGAGGTTTTTTTTCCAGTTGCTCGAATTGATCGAAGTCGAGTGTTGGTGGGGGAGGAGAATCTTCAGGAGCGTCTTTTGCTGTTCCGAGTTGTTGGTACATGACTGTTGGATGTTTCTTGGTGGCTTCATCAATCTGAGTTTTGACAAAGCTGGTGAGGCGGCGAAAAGCCCAGGGGCCAAAGGAAATGAGCAGCATGAAGCCAATGAAGGGTCCCAGAAAAGCTGGGAGCAATGTAGATAACCACGGAGTGGTAAAAAACCAGTTCTTGTACCAACTCTCACTCTGATCAATCTCCCTACGTCTTTCCTCTAGACTTTTTTCAACTCTTTTTATGCTATCTCTAACCAAACCTGTTTCATCTTTGAACACACAACATTCTTCTTTCAAGGTGGCGCAAATTCCCCCTTCCTTCAAAAATGCAAGGTTAAGACCACGGCGATTTTGGAGGACCATTTCTGCAAGAGAATTAACGGTGTTAGTTAAATGTTTAAGTCCTTGTTTGAGTTCAGCAATATCGGAGTCTACCTTGCGTTGAAGAACCGCTAGGTGGCGGTATTGATCATGGGTTTGAACGAGGGAAGCGATGCCAGTGCCGGCGCCGGTAGCGCCGAGAGCAAGGAGGACACCAACGGTGAGGGTCGTGATGGGCTCGCGTTTTGCGCGGCAGTAGCCAGGGCCGGGCAGGTGAGACAGTAACAGATCCTCGGTGTGGTGGACGGAGAGGCGGGGGAGGAGGAGGATAAGAATACAATAGTCATGAGTGGAGACGAATACATTGATAATAACATGAGGAGAGAGACCAGAGGCACAGGCAAAATAAGTGCCCTTGGGGGCAAGGAGGAATGGGGCAGAGTAATGTCCCGGAAGGATCAACGTGGAGTTGCAGGTGGAGTCGAGTTGCGGGGGCAAACGAGTATGATTGGGACGGAGGCAAAGGCCAGAGCCCACAACCTGACTGACCGTGATGGCGTGGTCGTTGTCCGCGCCCCAGGGAAGGGAGCTGGGATCAGAGACGGGCAGGGGGGTGTCCAGAACCGCGACCCCTTCATAAAACGGAGGGGCAGGAGAAAAGCAGATCCAGCATTGTTTATAGGCAGGAGCGGTGATGGCCATGGCAGAGGCGTTCATAAGATCTAAGAGTCGAGAGGCGTCAGAGGGGGCCCCGGGAGGGAGGGTGAGTTGTATAGGGGTTTCACTGGTGGGGGTGAAGGGGTAGGGTGACCTGGGGAAGGATGGAGTAGGGGGAAGAGAGGGTGGGGAAAACGTGTAGAAGACGGGAGGTAGAAGGGCGAAAGAAGGGCTGGCAGGGTGGGAAAGCAGAGGGAGAGGAGCTGGGGCCGCAGGTTTGGAGAGTTTATTGGGCCCAATGGGAAAAAGGGAATTTGGGCGGGGAACCTCGACACGGAGTTGGATTTGAAAAAGCAGTCCTGGGTCCTTGCCGGAGGTGTAGAGGCGGAGGCCCCAGTGGTTGGCTTGTGTCCATTTGTTGAGATCTTTTCCGGCCTCAGTAAAAGTAATGGTGAGAGGGTTGCACCAGTAGCCATATTGACAGATGTTAGAGGACGGGGTTTTGGTGATGGTGATGTAATCCCAGGTGGAGGAGAGGTTCCAATAGCCATCGCCAGAGGTTTCGCATCCCCATGCTTTACAAAAGTAGTAGGAAGCGTCACCACACTTGGAGGAGAGGGAGTGATCACGGTGATCCCCGGGACAGGTGTAAACAACCTCAGCGCGAAGGTTTTCGCGGGCCGCGCGATTGCCGCATCCAAATTGAGCTTCATTGAGGGAATCAACTGGGTAATCGCGAGGGAGGAAAAAGGAAGGGGTACCCCAGACCTCGCTAGCCCCGAGGGCAAGGGCGCAGAGGTCAACGTGAAGGGGGTCCCAGGGGGGTGCGGTGCCGAGGGTACTGGTTGAATTTGCGACATCTCCCGCCTCGTTGATTATGAGCCAGGTATAATTATAAAGGGTATAGGGCGAGGGTTTATGGGGGCTCGGGGCACAAAAGGTGGGGCGAAGGTGCAAAGGCAGGAGCAGAGGGATCAAGACGAGAAGAGGAAGGCGTGCTGGCGGGTGGACCCGGGTCATCTTGCCGAGGGGAGGTGGAGTAATCTGCAAGAGAAACAGAGAGAGTATCCTCAGGGGCCGGGTCCCTGGGTGGGATAAACGGCTTGACAAGTCTTTCTGGAAGCCAGCGAGTTTCTTCTGTGTCAGGGTTGTGAACACAGGCATAACCCTTGCCCCAAACGAGGACAGGGTGGGGGCCAAGCCAGGCACCGGTGCGAACATCCTTCCACAGAACTGTGGAGAAGGAAGAGGCCGAGGCAGGGTGCCAGAGCCTGTCAGCTGCAGACTTGCCCTCAGTGTCCAAAGAGAGGAAGTTGAGCACAAAAAGTGCATGACTGAGCAGCAGCCGGGGAGTTATTTTAAACCCTTGAAAAACAAGATCTTGGGTGGAAAGTTTGTGAAGCATGTTTTTCAGGGTAGAGTGAGCTCTTTCAACAATTCCTTGACCCTGGGGGTTGTGGGGAATTCCAAATTTGTGAAGAATGTCAAATTTTGAAAGAAAAGATTTAAGTTTATCGGAAACATAGGCAGGGCCATTGTCAGTCTTGATGGTTTTTGGGGTGCCAAGGACTGTAAAACAGTGGAGAAAATGAGCAACAACATCTTTTGCAGCCTCTCCAGTATGGAGGGAAGCGCAAAGGAAACCACTGAAGGTGTCAACAGAAACATGAACATATTTCTGAGAGCCAAAAGGTTGAAAATGTGTAATATCGGTCTGCCAGAGAGCCCCAGGCGTGAGGCCACGGGGATTTACACCAGTGTGGGGTTCAGGAAGAAGGGAGAGACACGATTGACAAGATTTTACTATGTCCCGAGCTTGATCGCAGGTGATACGAAACCTATGGCGCAGGGTCTGAGTGTTGAGGTGATGAAGGGCATGGGCGCGCTTGGCCCTTTGAAAAGGGGAAGGATCATTGGCAGAGAAAATGGCGGCCATGGCCAAGATGGAGGAGGGCCGGGAGGCCGCGTCCACCTGGGCATTGCCTACGGCAAGCGGGCCAGGCAAAGATGTGTGGGCGCGAATGTGTGCGATAAAGAAGGGGTTGGAACGTGTGAGGATAAGTTGTTGGATGGCTGAAAAGAGCCTAAAGGCTGTTGTGGAGGGTTTGATAAAGGGAACAGTTTCGAGGAGGGGAATGGAATGGGCGATATAAGCACTGTCAGTGTAGAGATTAAAGGGGGCAGAAACAAGGGTAAAAGCCTGCAAGATAGCAAACAACTCGACATGTTGAGCAGAGGTGTAAGGGGTATTAAAGGTGGTAATCTGTCCTGCAATAGATAAGGCAGCGGTACCTGAGGAGCTGCCATCTGTAAAAAGCAGAGTGGCTTCAGGGATGGGAGTAGATTTGGAGAGGGAGGGAAAAATGGCAGGGTTACGATTAAGGAATTGGATGAGCTTATCAGAGGGATAGTGCGAAAGGAGGGAACCAGAGTAATAAGTGAGAAACAAAGCCCAATCGACAGATTCCATTTGGAGGTGCAGAAGGTTTTGGGGAGAATAAGGTAGAACAATGGACTGTGGGTGAATGCCGAAAATCTTGACTGAAAGAGTGAGGCCATGGTTAAGAAGGGCAATGATGAGGTCAGGGTAGGTAGCCAGGACCTTAGGAGGTGAGGCGGGAAGGTGGATCCAATAGAGAGGGGCCGATTGATAGAAAACTGCGGTGGGGGCAAAAGTAGTGGCAAAGACAATAAGTTGTAGAGGGGAGCGCGGATCATAGTAAGTAAGAGATTGAGCATGGATGGCTTGCTCCACAAGGCGAAGGGCCTCGCGGGCTGCGGGGGTTAGGGAACGGGGAGAGGAAGGATTTGAATCACCTTGGAGAATGTCAGTGAGGGGTTTGATATCTCCAGTAGAGAGTTTGAGGTAGGGGCGCAGCCAGGTGATGTCCCCGAGAAGTCTTTGAAAATCATGGTAAGTTTTTAAATGGGAGGTACGCAATTGGAGTTTTTGTGTGCGCACCAACGAGGGGAGCAACTCAAAACCAAGAAACAAATGAGGAGGGTGGAGCTGAACCTTGTCTTGGGAAATGGCAAATCCATGAGCCTTAAGGGAGGAAACAATATGGGATGCGACACGAAGAAGGTCATCTGGGTCGGGGCCCAGAAGCAAAATGTCATCCATGTAGTGATAGAAGGAGATGGTGGGGTATAGAGAACGAAAAGGGTTCACATAGGAGGCAACGTAGACCTGACAGAGAGTTGGGCTGTTGGCCATGCCTTGGGGGAGGACCTTCCAATGGTACCTGGCAGCGGGGCCGGAGGCATTGATGGGAGGGAGAGAAAAAGCAAACCTCGGGCAGTCCACGGGGTCAAGGGGAATAGAGAAGAAGCAATCCTTGAGATCCAGAACAATCTTATGAGAACCAGCAGGGAAGGCAGTGGGGACAGGAAGGCCGGGCTGGGTTGCTCCCATGGGCTGCATGGAGGCATTGATGCGGCGCAGATCGTGAAGGAGGCGCCAAGAGCCAGACTTCTTTTTAATAACAAAGATGGGGGTATTCCAAGGGGAAGTAGAGGGTTCGATGTGGCCAGCCACGAGCTGCTCCTGGATGAGGGCGGAAGCAGCCGCGAGTTTTTCAGTGGTGAGTGGCCATTGTGCGACCCAGATGGGGTCATTAGAGGACCAAGAAATACGCATAGAGGGGCGAGGGTTTGGAGAAACTGAGGGAAGAACAGAGGAGGAAGGTGGCAAAGTAAACTGTGCAAAAACGGAAGGAGAGGAATCGAGGGGTGGAAACCGAGTGTTGGGGGGTGAGTAGCCAAGGCCCTGACGACCAGGATTGGGCCTGGCCGTGATGGGTTTGGTGATGCCTTGGAGATATTTACCAAGGCCCTTAGAGGGGACATAGCCGGATGCAAGCAGTTGATTGAGGATTTTCTTGTCCTTGCATTTAAGGAGGACCAGGCCCATTTGATCCATGAGGTCTCTCCCCCACAGATTAATGGGTAGGTCAGGGACAATGTAGGGGCGAACAAGGCCAGTGTCACCGTCCTCGTCCTGCCAGACGAGGCGATGAGCACTGAGATGAACACGTTTGGCAGTGCCCGTGACACCAGAAATGGGGTCGGGAGATGGGGTAGTGGGCCAATCAGGAGGCCAATCAAGCGGGGAGAAACAAGTGGTGTCAGCGCCTGTGTCAAGGAGGCCATGAAAGAGGCGACCTTGGATGGTGAGAGAAAGGACGGAAGAAGGGCGTTCCTTACAGATGGTTTTAATCCAGTAAACATCAGAGGAGCCAGGATGGGTGGCGCCGCGGGGGTGCGGTAGAGAAGGAAGTTCCACTGCAAGGGGAAGGGGAAGAGCCTGAGCAATGCGGATGCCCGGGGAGACCTGGATAGGTTTGAAGGGGGCGACAGCATTAAGGATAATCTCCCCGGTGTAGTCCCCATCGACGATGGAAGGCTGGATGATGAGGCCGTCGATGGTGGAGGAGGCGCGACCAATGATCATGAAGAAATAACCCGGAGGAGGGGGGCCAAAAATGCCTGTAGGAATGGAATAGACACCGCCACGGGGGTCTAGTAGGTGGGGGGAGGAGGCACACAAGTCAAGTCCTGCGGAACCTGGGGTGGCCCGGAAGAGGGTGGCGGTTGAGGGACGAGGGCTTGGGAGGGGTGGTGCTGATAAAGAACTTGGTGTTGGGTGGAGGGAAGTCCAGTCTGAGCCCCCGAGGCTGGAACAAAATTGATGTGGTGAGGCTTGGAGCGCAGGGCCTGGGGGTGGCCCCTGGGGGATTTTCCCTGTGTGGGAATCGAGGGTCCCTGCATGGGAGCTCTGTTGGGGCGGCGGTCAAGGAGAGGGTTAGGGCCGAGATAGTTGCCTTCCACGTCAGTGGTGGCGCGGCAAGAGGTTTTCCAGTGCCGGCTGCGGCGGCAGCGGGGGCAAAGAGAGGGTCTTGCAGAGGTGGAGCCGGCTTGGATGTCAGGGGCGCGTCGCTCAGGGCAGCGACCTGCAAAATGGCCAGGCCTGCCACAAGAATAGCAGATGTGGCCTGAGTTTTGACCTTGAAAAGCAACTAGAGCGCCCGCAACCTGGGTTGCAAAAGAGTGTGCATTTTTACAAAGAGAAATCATCTCTTCAAGAGAGCGAGAGGGTGAAGGCCCTTTAAGAACCTGTCGACAAGCAGGGTTGGCATTTTCAAAAGCCAGCTGCTTGACAAAAGGATTAGAGGTGTCAGTAATGCCGGTAGTACGATCAATAGCCTCAAGGAGGCGAGAGATAAAGGCATGATAGGGCTCATCATCTGCTTGCTGAATCTTGACAAGAGGGAGGTTGGGGCCCCCGGAAGGAATAGCTTTCCATGCGCGAAGAGCAGCCTGGGAGGTAAGGTTGAGCAAATGGTAAGGAATAGGACGTTGGGCCTGAATGGTATCATAGGGTTTAGAGCCAGAGATCTGGAGAAATTCAAGTTCATGATCACGGGCGAGTTCCTTGCAGTAATTGAGGAATTCAGCCTCCCAAAGGATAATTTGTTCAGGCTTAAGACAGCGGCGGACAGTTATGCGCCACTCGATAGGAAAGAGATTCCCCCCAAAGGAAAGACTTTCAAGGCAGGAGAGGGTGTAGGGGGCCTGAACTCCGTATTCAAGGACAGCCTTGCGAACCTCCTTAAGGGAGGCTTGGTCCAAATCCCTGATTTCTATATTCTCCCGGTAAATAGCTCCAGGGCCGCGACGACGGGGAGGTGACGGAGGCAAGGGGCCAGCGTTTCCTGGGGCATGCCCAACACCGTCATTAGAGGCACCGTCATCGGGAGGGAGCCCCGCAGCAGCCTGTGAACGAGTAACCATAGGGTGAGAGGAGGCAGAGGAAGCAGCCGGGGAGGAATGGGGAGGATCAGGCAAGGGCGGGGGCGCAGGCAGAGAAGGCTCGGATGTGGGGTGGAGAATAGCAGGGAAAGCTTGGAGGGGCACAGAGGCCGGTGAGGGAGGGGGGGGCAACATGGGAGAGGATGCGGTCTAGAGAAGAACAGATTTTATCCATAGCAGACTGAAACTGCGAAGGAGTCGGCTGGGAGGGAGCGGCAGAGTCAGGGGGAGGGGGCAATGGCTGTGAGCGGGAATCGTAGGCGGCAGCAGCTTGTTCCAGAGTGGCCTCGTCCTCGGGAGAGAGGTGATCGGGGAACGGGGCACGGGTAAGAGGAAGGAAAGAGGAAGTGGAGGAAGAAACAGGAGCAGCGGGTGCAGAAGGAGGGGGAGGAACGTAGGGAGGGGGCTGAGAGACGGCGGAGGCACCGTCCCGAGAAGGAGTGGGCGACGCAGGGGTGTGAGAACGGGAGGCTGAGGCAAGAACCGCTTCTCCTGCTTTAAGAATATCGGCGCAGGAGGAAGAAATGGGGGCAGCGGTGATGATGCCGTCAAGAAGCTGCCAGTATTTAAGAATACAGTCCTTAAAGGCAGGGTCATTCTGCTTATCACAGAAGGCAGTGAGATCGTTACCTATGGTGAGCCAGGTGGAGCGGGCGATTTTAGGCGCAGTGAAAGCAAACCACGGGGAGGCACGGTGGACAACATTAAGGAACTGGCAAAGATCAGCCTTAGAGACATGGACCTTACGAGAAACAAGCTCATCTTGGAGCGACTGAAGGAAACGGGCCTCCGCGCTAAGGGCGGAACCCATGATGAGGAGAAGAGGAAGAAGTAGCCCGGAGGCGAGAGACTAGCCGAAAGGCGAGAGTAGCCCGAAGGCGGGGGCCGACGAGGGTGCATGCACGGGGAAAGACCGCACACGTCCCGGGGGCACAACTCACCCAGACGTGAGGGATTCCGAAGAACGGGTCGGCCGATAAGGAGAATGGAGACACCAACGTTGGGCGCCAAATGCGGCTCCCTGTGGGGGATCCCCGTGAGGGGTTCCTAGCTCTAGCTGACCGGCAGTCAGAACTGTCCCAAAGGTGGCCACACAACGTGGTGGGTGATTCTCCTGAGTACCTGTGGAAGCAAAAGGTTAGTAATGACTCATGACTCAGTGAGAGACTAAGAGCACTTTATTTCGGGCAGCATACAATTATATACTATCAGCCAAAAGGGGAACTGGGAAGGGGGAACATGAGTTGCACCAATCATCATCTGCCAAGACAGTCTTTACTCACTGCCCAGGAGGGGAAGGGGTGGAAAACCACAAGGCGCGGATGTCACGTACACAGCCAGATGGAATGTTAGATAAAGAGGAACATATGAAAACTTAAGTTGAACATTTGCGTACACAAAGTTTTGGTAAATGTTAAACCTTTCAGTGAACCTTAAAGAGAATGTTCTGTTATATGTCTAACTTTTCTCATGGCCATGGAATGTATTGGTCAGAGTGAGAGCAGGCTCAGAACCGCCAGTCCCTATTATTTTTTTGCTGCACACATCTTGTTGGCCTTGCCTCAGCAGTTATCTAGTTTCTGTTATTCTTCTGTAGCAAGCTGCGGTCAGCCAAGGTTCGACTGTAGAAGTGGGGGGATGTCCAGGGACATCTCCCTGCTGCTCCCCACAGTCAAGAAGGTGTTTGTTGAGTTAGCCATCAGGGAAGCCAGCAGGTCGGTGCAAAGATGTCTTTGTTTATTTAAAGCAAAAAGGCTAATGCAGGATAGGTGGAGTTTGTGGAAGGAAGAGTGCCTGCTTTTCTGAAACCTCAAACCTTGTCCCTCTATCCTTGTTACTGTCCCCCCCCCCATTGACTTAGTGGCCAGTATCTAAGTGCAAGCCCTTTTTAAAATTTAACTAGTTTTCTATTTTTCCCAAGTCCTTTTTAAAATTTATGTAGTTTTCAATTTTTCCCAGAGTTTGGCCTGGTTATGGACCATCAATTCACACTCTGAATATTCAGTCACGTTTTCCTTGCAAGATATTTTTCTCTTCACATGTAGACGATACAGTCTCTTTTGGGTACACTACTGTACCTTACACCTCAGGGATACTTTACTTAGCCATTTGTCTTTATCTTCAGGCTAATTACATGTGTTTTTCTTTTCAGGTTTGAAAGAAAAGACTTGATTGAGCAACTTCAGTCATTCCTTATAAAAATGTTTGACTTTCACCAAAAAAAAATGAGATATGAACTACTATGAAAAAAATTGATTATGCTATTGCAGAAATTTTTAGGAAAGATTGTTTGATTCTAGTGTGTTATGGTCTAGCATAATTTCTTTTGGATCTTGAAATATTTAAAATATTCTAGTATTATTGTTCTTAATAAAGTTTGGTTATTGCCTTAGAACGCTCTGTGAAAGTTTAGTTTGTTTTCCTGCTTGATGTGGGAATTTTATTAAGTCAACAAGCTAAACAATGTTGAGGACTTGGTTTTGACATCAAACCTCATGTTGAATCTGGTATTTCCAATCTTTTTAAAAAAATAAATATTAAGTGACTATAATTTACAAAATTATTCATAAATGAGTTTCCAGTATATAATGATCCAGCACCAGTCTCACCATCAGTGTTGATGTGTCTCATCCTACAGCCTACCTCATTGACAGATACATTTTTAAGTTTGGTTGGTTGGTTGTTGCTATTTGTATTACATGCTAGCAATAATGTTGGCTCTCTGTATCTATACATTTATCACATACTTACATGCTTCATTTCACTAATTATTTCTTAGTCCCTTTCCCCCTTCGTCAGCTGTTCAGTTTTCATTGCCTGGCAAGTTGATTCAATTGCCAACAATTCTGTAACATTAAATATTCTGCTTTTTTTGTACTGACATAAATTTTCTGAAAAATTTACACAAAATCAAAATCTTCCTAGATATTTGAGGCACATTGTTTTAGCCCCTTGAATAGCAGAAACCTACGTTATCTTTGGTTATCACTTAACTCCAATATAGAATGACCTTCTTTGCCCCGTGATTGGGATGAATGGATGAATAGACAAAAGTGCCAGCTGGTGGTTCGTCTTCCCTTTAAATGGAATACCAAGACATTATAATTAAAGCACTTCAGCATAAGAAAAATCACATATCCAAATCACATAATGTACACATGTGGTTTGGATATATGTACACATTATAATATCCTTATCGGTAAGAAACTTAAAGATTTCCACAGAGGGATAAGATAAAAATGCACATTCCTATCTCTGTTGTTCAATTTGGTGTGTGTGAAGTCCTATGGACATCAATTAAGACAACATGTATATGGAATCCAAATTTGAAAAAAACAGAGCAATCTCAGTACTTTCAAATGACAAATAAGTGCATAGAAAACACTAAAGATTTCTAGAAATTATGTGCATTGGCAGAATAGTGGCAGAAATCAATTCTAAAATACAAAATTATTAGCATTTTTTTGTTTTGTTGGTTCTCAATGATTACTGTGAGCTCAGGGATTAAACCTGGTGGTACTCTGAGGACCATATATGAAGTGCTGGGGATTAAATTTGGGTTGACAGTGTGTAAGGCATGTGCTGCACCTTTTGTAAACTCTCCACCTGTCTATTGAAATGTTACTAAACAAGAAACTACAAAAAATAGGAACTAAGACTACAACCCTTTTACAGTGGCACCAAAAAGGATAATTTACCATTGAGTGCTCTAACAAACGACTTAACACTCTCTACTAATACAAGAAGAACCGTTGGTTGACAATTAAGAGATATATGAAATAACAGAGGTGCCATGTTCTCATTGCTAGGAAGAGATCACACTGTTAAAATGCCACCTAAGTAAATTTACAAAAAAGAATCAATACAACCACTTTTAAAATGACTTGGTAAATTTCAACAATTTTAAGATGTGTGGAAACAAAACACCATAAAATACCAAATAAATCCTGAAGGAAAGTGAAATGGAAGTTCACCTGTCCCGAATCTAAAGATAATAAGTCATAGCAATAAAAGCCATTTGGTATTAGAATAAAATGAGGCACACAGACCAAAGGAACTGGAAAGGTGATCTAGAAATAGGCGATACAATCCTGAATCTCAAACTCAGAGATGTATTTTGTTCTTAGGCAAGGGAAATAAAATAAAATATAAGACTTTAAGTCTGCATTAACAGCATAAATTTAAATTTTTTTTTGGTTTTTGGGTCACACCAGGCAGTGCTCAGGGGTTATTCCTGGCTCCAGGCTCAGAAATTGCTCCTGGCAGGCACAGGGGACCATATGGGACGCCGGGATTTGAACCGATGACCTCCTGCATGAAAGGCAAACGCTTTACCTCCATGCTATCTCTCCAGCCCCATAAATTTAAATTTAAATAGCATAACATCTTTTAAATTTAAGTATCTGGGGTATTTAGGCTTCAATCTCTTTAACTTTGATTTAAAAAAAAAAACCCGAATTTACCATACTAACCATTTCTAATCAGACCAGCCTCTAATACTAAGTATATTCATCCTATTCTGTAACCAAATTCCACACATGTTTTTTCTTTTAAGTAGCAGCCATCTTAGTGGATAGGAGATAACTCATAAGTGCTTTCTTGGCATTTTCTTGTTAGCGACATGGAGCATTTCACATGATTGATAAATCATTTTGCTTCTCAGAAAGAGTTATTTAATGGTTACTGGAGGGGCAGGAGTGGTAAGGTAAGACTAAGACTAAGACTGACCATGGTTCAATCCACAGACAACCCATATGGTCCCCCCAAGGCAGGGGTGATTTCTGAGCTCATAGCCAGGAGTAACCCTTGAGCATCAAATGCAGGTGGACCCCCCAAATAAAATTGATACAGGAGTTTTAATTTAGCAATATAAAAAAAAAGTGTGGAATTTGGTTAGAGAACAGGATGAATATACTTAGTATTAGAGGCTGGTCTGATTAGAAATGGTCAACATGGTAAATCGGGCTTTTTTTAACCAAAGTTAAAGAGATTGAAGCCTAAATACCACCCCCCAGATACTTGACTTGTCCTTTAGAGGTTTCTGATCCTACCTGGAGCAGTGACCCCTAATGAAGTACAAACATTAGAACTCAGCTCATGCAGGGTAAGATTTTTCAGAAGTGTGGAGGCAGAAAGAACATAGGATCAGTATGTAAGGAATAATCCTAACTGTTGTTGACATTGAGGCTATCTAGAAATAGATTGGCCTATACAGTACCCCATTAATAATTCCATTTATATCTCTTTTATATAAATTTCTGGAAGTTGCCATACCTAGAAGTGGTGATTGTAAACCTCATTCAATGATGGGCCAGTTAAGGCAGAAAGTTTTCCTTATACAGCTTTTATAAAAGTATATAATGGTCATTTTTGGTGCTTTTTTTGGAGGTACACCCTGAAATGCTCAGGGGTTACTCCCGGTTCTGTACTCAGGAATTACTCCATTCAATTCTTGAGGGACTGTACAGGATGCTGGGGATCAAACCCAGGTCCAACCTCACTATAGCTCAGCCCCAGTAATGGACATTTTAATCCAGAGCACCAAAATTGTTGAAAAGATATATTTTAAAAATAATATAAGGGGCTAGAGATATGGTACAAATGGTTAGGTGCCTTCTTTGCACATGTATCCAACCCAGGTTTGATCCCAAGTACCACATACAGTTCCTCAACCCTGCCAGGAGTTATTCCTGAGGGTAGAGCCAGGAGTAAAACTTGAGCACTGCCAGATATGGCCCCAAACAAAAAAATGACCCAGTAGGGAAAGAGTTATTGGCTCAGTGTACAATCTGTATGAGTGAGGTCTTGTCTTCAACTGAACCTAAAATGTGCATGATTAACCTGTATCATGGAAAAACCCAAGTAGTCATATCAAAACTCACAATTATTTTATTCTTGAATATTTTTCATACCACAAACAATATTGTATAAGTTTACTGACTTTGTGAGGGGGAGGTTCTTTTCAGTGTCAGGATAATCTCACAGCAATATCTCTTTAGAAGTAACTGAACAGAAGAAAGTATTTGATGAGAGATTCACTAATATTGAATAAATTTGATACAAAATTATAGAAATTATTCTAATAGAATTGGAAGATCTAAGAAATACAGTAGTGAGTCACAAGTGAAGCTTAAAACTACACATCATCAGAAAAGAGGCAATAGAGAGATGTAAAATATGAAGAAACATAGAATAGTGGTGGGGAATAAAAGTAGGAAATATCTCCAAATCATAACAATGTCAGAAGAGGACAAAGAATAATTGCTGAGAATCCCAGTCCTAGGAGGGGTTGCTAATGCACACATTCAAGCTGACCATTAGTTGCAAAATTAAAAAAAGAGAACGATACAAAGATAAAATTTGGCAAGAACCCAAGAGAGAAAAGTTATTTACAGCAGCAAAAACAAGGAATAAGGGCAAGTAGAGAGGATGGAGAATGAAGAGATAAACTAGAATCACACAAGGACAGTAGTGTAGGGTCTTGGGCACATTAGTAATCATGAGGTATAGTAACTGTACATTAAAACCATAAACATTAAAGCTGTTGTAAATATGTTACCTAAATGCAATCAAATTAAATTAACAAAATAATTTCTTTAAAAGTATCTGAAGAACTTATCATAATCTTCAAGAGACATATTAGTGGCTTCTTTTGATAAATTATATGGAAAGTAGAATATCTTCAGACAATATTCAAAGCCTAGAAAATTCATTTAGTTTGCCAGATGGCTAGTGTTAATGTGAAATTGGCCTTCTAAAAGCATCTTGTTTTTTGTTTTTGTTTTGTTTGGGGCCGCACCCTGCAATGCTCAGAGTTCCAGGATCTTCCTGGTTGACTCTAAGGTCCATATGTGGTGGCTGGGATCAACCCTGGGTTGGTTGCATGCAAGACATATGTCCTGCCTACCGTATTTCGCTTTAGTCCCTGAGCTTCTAAGCTTCTATTTTTTTAAATGATTTCTTTATTTAAGCACCAAGGTTACAAAATTATTTGTAATTGGGTTTCAGTTCATCAAATGTACATCATCCTTCACCAGTGTTTAGCTTTTATTTGAATTGAACTTTCTTAATTGTGTTTGTTGATAGAGTTTCCCTTTCCCAATCTTGTTCAGATGATTGATTGGGGTGGGGACTGCACATTTGATTGTGATATTCACACAATTCTGGAATTCAGTAGAGTACAGATTTTAGGGGTTTACTACCAAACAGTGCTCAGGGCTCTAAGAGACCATTCTCTTCAGTATGCAGCCCAATTGTACAAGTGTGATGGTTTGGTACATTGGCTGAGCTGTAAGCCACAAGGGCCACATCCAAAAGTACTAAGGGACTATGAGATGCCAGGTATCCTACTAAGGACCTCGAGCATGCAAGGGATGCACTCTAATTCTCTGGACAATCTTCCCAGCTCCACACTGTTTAAAAATGTTGGTGCTTGCGCATATTTTAATTGTGGTACCCCCAGGAGTCAACTAGGCTATCTCCCCAAGTTCAAACCTACTTTTAAATTGGGTGTAGTGAGGGGCACGAACAATGTTGGTAGTCTGGGAGTCCTTTCAGGTAATTTCAATGCAAGGGAGAGAGGATGTGTTCATGCCCTGCAGTGCCCAGGATTACCCAGCCTCACTGGAGGAGCAGGACCTTTTGGGCTATTCCTTGCCATCTGAGGCCATTTGATGCTGGAGATCAAACCAATGGAGGAAATGGAGTAAGGAGAATGACCACAGTTTTTAGAATTGTCTTGACAGTGATCTCTAAAGTAGCAAATCACACAGAGAAACTCTCAAATATACAGGTGGGTTCTGATCAATTTATGTGTGTAAGAAAATGCCACACTCTTTTAAAGCCTAGCAAGTTCAGACAAAACAGAACATAGGGCTTACATGAATGCAAATATGCTACCTGTTCCCAGAAATCATACTAGGAAAAAAAACTTGGGATTCATAAGTTCGACGACTCAGAGAAGTCTAGCATTAGTTGCCGAGAATAATTAGCATTGGCAGAACTCAGCTCTTTTCCCATTCCAGAAATCTTGAGAGCAAGATTCCAGGTTCAAGGAAAGGTGGTCAGTCTCACAAATCAGAAGGGAAATGGAACTGTTTTATGTGTGCATTCATGCACCCTAACCCCTCTATACTAAACCCATATCTTCTCAAAGTATTTCAGAGTCAGCATGGTCTACAAAAAGGACGAGATATTTGTTTCTAATTTTCTAAAACCAATAAGACATAAACACTTTTTGTGATTAGATTTATGATAATGACCTCTAACATAATTGAGAACTATAAAAACATTAATACTTTCAATACTTTAAGAAGTGCTTATTATTATTATAATTATGGTTATTATTAGTTTGAGGACCACACAATGATTTTACTCAAGGATCTCAGGGATTACTCCTGGCAAAGTTCCTGGTGGTTTCCATGATCCAACTCTGGTTGGCTGCATGCAAGGCAAGCACCAGAACTGCTGTGCTTTTTTTCCAGTCCTACACCAACATATTCTATCATTGTTATTCTTTAATTAATCTCCTTCCACATCAATACTCACCAATTAAGCTTTGAATTTCAACATATATAATGCACACATGCATGTACGCACACATTTATATATGTGCACACTCCTTCATTTGGAAAGCCATCATTCTGAATCTTTGAGATCTCATTGCTCTATATTCCATTTTATTTGCTACAGTCTTTGTTACTTCCTTTTTTGTTCATATTTGGGGGCCATACCTGTTAGTGTTCAGAGTTTATTCCTGGCTGTGTGCTCAGGGATTATTCTTGGTGGGGCTCAGGAGACTATATATGGTGCCAGGGATCCATCCGACCTGAGTCATCAGCATGAAAGGCAACACTCTACATACTGTGCTAATTGCTCTGGACCCTTTGAAAACTTTTTATAGCTTCAAGTAAAGTGAATCTGTCATGTTATTGATAAAACATATGCATAGTAGACCAGATTAAACGAATCAACTTTGTCATAAATGATCCATTTATCACTTGTCAATAGAATATTTTCTTCTACAACAGTCTATATGACAATCTTCAGGTATGTGAAAAAGATTTTCAAAAATCTGCATGTTGCTCTTAAACTGAAACATAATATATTAAAAATGTTTTTATTGGAAATCAGCAGCCAGGATTTCAGAATATTCTAGTAATTTATTTCAAAACAGTGAGAAGTATTGAACCGTGAGCCTCACACATGTAAATCAAGTGAGGTAAATCCTCAGTCTATATATATATAGTGGATGGTGAGGTTCACCAGATGTGCCTTGGGCTTCTTACATTTCTTTTAAATGTCACCTTCTAATATTATTTTTTGCACTCATGTTCCCCCCACAATTCAAATAAAATTATTGAGTTTGCTTTTTATTTGTTTTCTGTATTTTGTGTGTGTGTTTGTTTATGTTCAGTAGGGAGGATGGAAGCTAGGACCTTATACATGTGTAGCATATGTTATACCACTTAGGTAAAATCCAGCCTGAGTTGGGTCTAGATTTGCAGTAACTGTGTATCGATAATGCCAATGATTAGAACTCATTCATTGATTATATCAGAAAAAAGAAATAAATATTTGCTAAGATAAGTGGAAATGGCCTTTGTATATTGTTGTTGGGAATATAAATTGGCAGAGCCACAAAAGAAAACAGCTTGGAGGTTCCTCAATTAAAAATAGAAATGCCGGGCAAGAACAATAGCACAGCGGTAGGACACTTGACTTGCACACGGTTGACCCAGGGAGGATCTGGGTTCAATCCCCAGCATCACATATGATCCCCCTGGTCAGGTTTGATTTCGGAGTACAGAGCCAGGAGTAACCCCTGAGAATCAACAGGTGTGGCTTAAAAATAAAATAGATAGATCGATAGATGATAGATAGGTAGATAGGTAGGTAGATAAATGCCATGTAGTCCAGAAATTTCACTTCTGTTCAATTATCCAAATACATGTAAAATAATTTTAATAATTCCACTAGCCACTTTTGTGTAATAAGCAATATAAAATAAATTATTTTCTGCTTTCTAATGGGGCAGGCTTGAGGGGTGGATGAGAAACTGGGACAATGATGGAGGGAAAGTTACACTGGTAGTGGTATTGGTGCTGAATCACTGAATGCCCAAAACAACAATTTCAAGCTATTTTGTAAATCGCAGTGTTTAAATAAAGTGAAAAAAAATACATGCACTCACATGGTTATTGTAGTATCACTTAGTATAACAAAGACAAGAAGGAAACATATGAATAAATTAATGAAGAAGTTATTATATAGGCATATACATATGCATTTAAAATAATATTTATTAGTTATGTTTAAGTTAAAGCAAACAGTAATATGACAATGGTCCCAGCGGGTTATCTCATATAACCTAGACTTCTATTTTTTGTTATGTTTATTGGGACACACCCAATGGCTCTCAGGGGTTACTCCTGGCTCAGAAATTGCTCCTGGCAGGCTCTGCAACCATATGGGATGCCGGTGATCCGTCTGGGGTCGTTAGCATGCAAGGCAAACGTCCTGCTGCTGTGCTATCCTTCCGGCCACAGACTTCTGGAGTCTCTAACATGGGTCTCTCTTTATAATAATCAATAACTTTTTCTTTGTTTGTTTATTGGGCCATACCTGGTGACGCTCAAGGGTTACTCCTGGCTATGTGCTCAGGAATCGTTCCTGGCTTGGGAAAACATATGGGATGCAGGAGGGGGGTATCTAACCACAGTTCATCCTAGGTTAGCGCATGCAAGGCAAATGCCTTACCGCTTGGGCCCCCTTGCGGTCCCTAATTTGTAACTTTTACACAGTGACTAAATTGCCTACTGATGCATTTCTCAGAAAGTATTTCATTTTGGTTATGGTTTAGGGGCCACACACAGCAGTTCTCAGGGATTACACCTGTCTCTGCACTGAGAAATTATTACTCATTGTCTAAGGGTACTTTATAGAGTACCAGGGGTTGAATCTGACTCAACTGAGTTCAAGATAAAAGCCCTAGCTGCTGTACTATTTCTCTGGACTCCAAAATATTCCTGTTTTTATTGGTTTGTTTTTTTGTTTGTTTTTGTTTTGGGGCCACACCAGGCAGAACTCAGGGCTTACTCCTGGCTTGGTTCTCAAGAATTACTCGGAACCGGAGAGAAAGCATGGAGGTAAGGCATTTGCCTTTCATGCAGAACGTCATTGGTTCAAATCTCGGCATCCCATATGGTCCCCTGAGCCTGCCAGGAGCGATTTCTGAGCATAGAGCCAGGAGTAACCTCTGAGCACTACCGGATGTGACCCAACCCCCCAAAAAATTATTCGGGGAGGTTCTGAGGGACCATATGGGGAGTTGGGGATCTAATTTGGTTCCGCTGTGTGCAAGGCAAACTCTCTGAATGCTGTATTATCATGCTGATCCCCAAGTATTCCCTTTTTAAAACAATACAATGGAATGATGTCCAACCACAAGAGAAAGGGAATCCTGCTATTAAAACTTTACTGTACAATGAGAGCCTTTGAGTCAATATAGGCTATTAGAGAAATTTATATAGTACACACTTAAGTAATTTCTATTAAATATTTGTAGCCTTTGAAGGAATATCCAGTGACACTCAGGGTTTGCTTCGGGCTATGCACTCAGAAATAGCTTCTGGCTTGGGGACTATATCGATCACTGGGGATGGAACCTAGGTCCATCCTCGATCAGCCCCATGCAAGGCAAACGCCCTTCTGCTGTGCTATCACTCAGACCCCTGTAGTCATTTTAAATAAAATATACCATCACTTAGATATACAAGGATTTTATAAACATAAAATTAAATCTATTTTTTAACTTTTATTGATTGGTTCTTTGGCCAATCCCAGAGGTGTTCAGGGGTTACTCCTGGCTCTGCACCCAGAAATCTCCCCTGGAAGGCTAAGGGAATATATGGGATGCTGGGGATTGAAAAGTGTCCCTCCCCTGCCAGTCACATGCAAGAAAATGCCCTACTGCTGTGTTATCTCTCTGGCCCCATTAAAATTAATTCGTTTTGTTTGTTTTTGTTTTTGTTTTTGGGCCACACCGGTGATGCTCAGGGGTTACTCCTGGCTATGTGCTCAGAAATCGCTCCTAGCTTGGGGGACCATATGGGATGCCAGGGGATCGAACCGTGGTCCATCCTAGGCTAGCACAGGCAAGGCAGACCCCTTACCCCTTGTGCCACAGCACCGGCCCCCATAAAATCAATTCTTAATTATTTGCTCATCTGTTGTTGGACACCTACGTTGATTCCATAGCCTACCTTAGTGCTTTGAGTTACAGTGAATAATGGTGTGCATATGTCCTTTTGAATGAATTTTTATTTTGAGGATATATGCTAAGAAGTGGAATTGCTGAGTCATAAGGTAATTATTCACTTATCTTTAGTGTATAGAATAAGAAGACAAAGGAAAACAAAGCATCAAAGGGAGAGATACCTCAATCACCATGCTACTTGCACTGTGGAACTGAGGATAGGGAAGAAAAGAAACTGATGGGGGAAAGGAAAGAAGGGGGCAGTAGGAACATAAAAGGCTCAGGAAGCACGATTCTTGCTGAAGAACTCTATGTACCTGAACCATAGAGTCAACAAAATTAAAAGCACTAGATCCACATTACAATGTCCAAACTTAAAAATGTGCCTGTTGGTATGGAGTGATAGTACAGTGAGGCAGGCACTTGCATGTGACAGACTCGGGTTGGATACCTTCTCTGATGGTTCCTTCTCTGCCTTAACTGCACTACCCCACTCTTTGTGCCCAAGTGCTCCCATGCACTAGTACTCCTGGCCAGAAGGCAAAACTTCTAAATCCTCCTGTAATGGAGTATATAGTGAATGAGAAGACATAAAACCTAGAGGATAGTAATATGCTATCCTAGATGTTGCATTGACAATTCATTGTCCAGCCTTCATTAACCTATATCAGATTCATATAGGTAGATTTTTTGTCTTTAACTCATTTGGACTTAATTTGAAATTTAGAATACACTCCAGTGTGAAATTGTGGTTTGTAGCTTCATATTCTAAAAATACTTCTCAGTGATGTTTCTTTTTTACTTTTAGACCACACCTGGCTGTGCTCATGGTTTCCTCCTGGTTCTGAGTTCAGGGACCATGCCTCATGGGCTCTGGTGGGCCATCGAAGGTGTCAGGGATTAACACTATGTCTGTGATGTGCAAGGTAAGTACCCGTCCGCTGTTTTACCCCTCTAGCCAAATTCTCTCATAATTTCATTTCCTATGTTCAGATATCAACTCTAAAAAGAAAAAGCTAAATATATAAAAACAATATGCATGTAACTTTACATGTTAATGCAGGAGTGAACACAAGTTCAAATGGGTGTATAAGAATGTTTTCCATGCCGAATACATATAAATGTATGTATCAAAGATAACAAGGTTGGGGCCAGAGAGATAGCATGGAAGTAAGGCATTTGCCTTGCATGCAGAAGGTCGGTGGTTCAAATCCCAGCATCACATATGGTCCCCTGAGCCTGCCAGGAAAGATTTCTGAGCCTAGAGCCAGGAGTAACCACTGAGCACAGCCAGGTGTGACCCCAAAACGAAAAACCAAAAAAAAAAAAAAGATAAAAGGCACTAAAAGGACACAATACAAAGTCAGCTGTTTGAGTCAGAGCTGGATGTGATCATAAAACATGATGACAACAACTTCTTCTCAAGTTCTTGTGCAAAACTTGTAAAGTTTAGCACAAAACCATTGCAGAGTGACCTTTAATGGGGGTTTTGCCTGGACCCAAGAAAAGACAGTAAAGGCATGCAGAAAGTTTTATCAGTAACTAGCAACTATGTTCAAACGTAATAGAGGTGAAATTGACTCCCTCCTTTGGCTAGTATTCGAAGACTTTCTACCTAGTTATTCTGAAAAAGCTGTTTAGAGGTTAAGGCAGTTCTCTTGCATGCAGCCTTCCGATACCTGATATAGCGTGTTCCCTTGGATTCCGCCAGGCCAAAGTTGGGAGCAGCCCCCAGGCACCAATATGTGCCCAGAATTGAATATCAAATAAATATTAAATAGATAATTGCATTAATTAATTAAATATTAAATAAACCTTTTAGGGTTTGGAGAGGTCAAGGCACTGGCTTTGCACATAGCCAATCCTGACTTGATACAGAAAAGAATCCTGAGCACAAGATTCGCCACCCCCCAAAACAAAGCCTCTTATATTTTACTAAAACATCTTGGAACTTCAACATATTGTATTTTTTATAAACCTAGTAACAATTTCATTCTCCATCAGATCACTTTATACAACTTAGAGGTGAATTCATTTTACATATTCAGCATTGCTATTTGGGGGAGAAGAGTCACACCCAGCAGTGCTCAGGGGTTACTCCTCATTCTGTGTTCAGGAATTACTCTTGATGGATCTTTAGGGGAATAACTATAAGGAATGCCCTTAATTAAAATTGGTTTAACCTGTGCAAGGCAAATGCCCTACCCACTGTACTGCTGCTTTTGCATTATATTCAGCATTTCTAGGGGAAAGTTTAATTCTACATGTATTTTCATATCAGTCTATATCAGTGATTCTCAATTATTTTCTGTCATCCCCCCTAGGAAGAAGAAAACATTTTCGTGTCTCCGGCGCGACTGTAAATAGTATCGTTATTAAAAAAAACTTTAACCTGTACAACAAACATTTATAAAATAATTTGAGCTGATTTTTTAATCAAAGGTGATGTCTGGATTAATGGCTACAATGAGCACGTTTTGCAATGCATAGCTTTTCGAAGCGGGGTTTGAAGTAGGACACAGCAACTCTCAGCTCCAGAGACATACAGAGACATAAAAACGGGACTTAGCTTATTATGACAGTGTTTGCCAAGGTCAAACGTGCCCCCTTTTACGGAGCTCGAGCCCCACCCCTGTGGGTCATGCACCACTATTTGAGAACCACTGTTCTATATAAATATATAAATATGTAAAATAAAATTTATAACGAACTATTATAGTGATTATTTGCTCTAGTTGGTTGTACTGAGACATAAGTATGCATTCAAAATTCTTAGGTTCACTAGATTTCCAACAGCAAATGAGTGGATCATAAATATGTGGTGCATATATAAAATGGAATACAGCATAGCTGTGAGGATTGAATGATACAATCATGCAATTTGCAGCAACTGGGATGGAACTAGAAGATATTATGTTAAATGAAGTAAGCCAGAGGAAGAAGCATGAATACAGAATGAGATCACTTATATGTGGTATTTAGAATAACTGCAAGAAGAAACACATGGGCTTAATGGTAGATACTCTGAACACTGTAGGTACTAGGGTATAGTGAAGAGAAGGAATCAAATCTGGTGGAAGTGGAGAAACACAAAAGCCTATATTCTCTTTTGTACTTCAAAGAGACCTGCGACAATGGATACAGCTGTTTAGATTGAGAAGACGTTCAGTCAATTACTTTTTATAGATGTCTACAATAATGTTCTAATGCTTTTATCCACAGAAACCAGTGCATAATGCATCTGGATGCCATGGACTCCCACTCCGGTGCTCACTATAAGAATGTTTTAGTGTCTTAATTTTAATATGTCTATAATAACTCTTTAAGGTTTTTGTTCCCAGTGGTTCTTGGAGATAAGTACAAAATATAAAGTCTACTCTCAGCAATTTTTGCAGTTCTGGGGTTTAAATCTAGGGCATTACACATGGAAAAGATGTGTTCTTCCACTGAGTCACAGGCCAGTAACCCTCTTAGCAATTTTCAAGTAGAAATTCATGCTTCACTTATTATGTGAATACCAAAAGCTTATACACATAGGCTACACATAGGGACAACCTTTGTATAAGCAGTAACTTGTGTATAGGTATAGTATATAGCACATATATTAAAGATAATACTTTGTTTTATTAGCTATAATTACCGTGCTTTAAATTTTATTCTAAGAACTTAATGATTTTAATATTTTTGGGGTTTTTTTTGGTTCTTAGTCCACACGTGAACGTGCTCAGGGTTTACTCCTGACTTTCTGTTTAGGAGTCACTCCTTGTAAGGTTCAGGGGGCCATTTGGGGTTTCAGGGATCAAATCCTGGTTGGGTGCATGCAAGACTTACCCACTCTCTCTCTCTTACCCAGAGCTTAGTCATCTTCTGTCTGAAAGTCTTTTAATCCTCGACCAACATATTTCCTCCATTCCTAGTCCCCGAAACCTCCACTGTACTCTTTGTTTCTGAGTTCAGTTTTTATAGATCACACACATACGTGTTATCATTTTGTACTTCTCCCTTTACCTATTCCACTTAACACATATCCCTCAAGGTTTATTTATGTTGTGAGTAGAAAGATTTTTATTTTTCTCATGACTTAATATTCTGTTGCATATAATCATCACATCTTTATTTTAGCCATTGTTGTTTACAACTTTACAAAACTGTTGTATACCATATATATATAAAACCTTTCAACACCACACCTACACCATAGTGTCAATTTCTCTACATCATTGTCACAGGAGGGTCCCCTTGTCCCCCTCACCTTACTATCTCCACTCCACTCCCTATGTCTCCCTGCTTAGACCAGTTATTATATTCTGGGTTTGGGGCCATATGTTGTTCCCCTAAAATGAATTTTTATATACTAAAATTAGAGAGATCATTCTGTGTAGGCCTCCTTCCCTCCGGCTAATTTCACTCAGCATGATAATCTCTAGTTCCATCCACGTAGAGACAAATCGCATGATTTTATTTTTTCTTATAGCTGAGGAGTTGTCTATTGTGTTTATAGAACATAAAAAGCGTTGGGCACCTGCTATAGTCAACTGTTCTGGGACATTCAGGTTGTTTCCAGATTTAGTCTACTATGAATAGTGCTGCAATAAATATAGAACAGATGACTTTTATGAATAGATGTTTTCCCCCTTGAGATTGATGCCCACACCCATATTGCTGGGTCATATCAAAGCTCAATATCCATGTTGATGCACTAAAATTTTAAGCTAGTCAACATTCCCACCAGCAGTGAAAGAAGATTCCCCTTTTCCTGCATCTTCTCCAACACTTGTTTTAAAATTTTTTGTGCTGTGTGCCAGTCATACTGGTGTGAGATAACAATCATTGGTATTGATTTTATTTGCATTGTTCTGATGATTAGCGATGCAGAACATTTTTTCATATACAATTTGACCATCTTTGACTTTCTGTTAATCTCGTCTCTGTATTCTTTTTAACAAACGTAGATTTATAGTCTTTTTTAATTTTTTATTTTTAATTATGAGAACAAAGATACAAAGAAAGAGGACAAGGTAAAGTTACAGTGGAAGGACAATCACCCATAACATAATTCTCAGAAGAAGTTCCCTTGCTGATATCTTAACTTTGAACTTTCAGCCAAAAACATTAAGATAAATAAAACAGAATCCATGTACAATTACTTTGTCCCTCAAGTCCCCAGATTGTAACACATTATAATATTTCTTAACAGCACACAAAGCAATCTAAAGCCATAAAACTTGCATAACTCCTTAAAGATTAGAGGCATAATATTTTTTACATTTCCATGTACATGCATATTAGCTTAAGTTAACCTCAAATTTTAAGTCGTTTTTTTTTTTAAGGATTAGAGTCAAAGGATCACAGTAAAAACGGTGTTAGAGTGGCAATTGTTGTTTGCATAGGCCCACCAAAATATAAGGGGAATGGAAAGGAATAACCTTGGCCTAAATACAAAGAGACCTGACCCCTGAAGTTTCCTGGCATAAGACCAACTCTAAGCTCCAGGCAAGCTAGATCGTCCAATCCAAGACATTGTCTGTAGTGCCAACACACTTTTATTTTTCACACGGTCTCTGTTGTGGAAGGCCTTCTCCCTAACTTGGGTGTGCTGGGAGCCTTGATAGGCCCCTAGCCTTCCCCTCTTATGCCCTCGTCTCTGTATACTTATGGGGTTGATTGTTTATTTCTTGCTAAGATTTACCAGTACTTTGAATGTCTTATACATTAATGCTTTTTCAAGTAAATTCTGGGTACATATTTTCTACGGGTTGTCTTTATAATTATGGTCATTTATTTTCTTTTTTTGTTTTTATTATTTTTTTTGGGTTTTGTGTCACAGCCGGCGGTGCTCAGGGGTTAATCCTGGCTCTATGCTCAGAAATCACTCCTGGCAGGCTCAGAGGACCATATGGGACACCGGGATTTGAACCACTGACCTGCATGCAAAGAAAACGTATTAACTCCATCTATTTCTTTGGCCCCTGGTCATTTATTTTCTTAGCAGTGCAGAAGTTCTTCATTTTGATTTGGTCCCATTTGTTTGTCATTATTTCTGTTTTCTTGGCCAATGCCATTGATAGATCACATTTTTATATTTATTAATTTTCACATGGACTCAAGTTTTGTATCTTGGCTATTTGGCTACTGGTCATGAATGCTGCAATGAACTTGGATCACTTATTTATTTTTTCAGTAGTGGAGACCAAATCCAAGGCCTTACACATGCAAGGTAAGTACTTTGCAGCTAAACTGCATCCAGGTTCTGTTTTCATTTCCTTAGGAAATATTCTCAGGTATGAAACTGTCATATTTTGTAGCAGTTTTCTTATTCTTAAAGCAATATACATGTTGCTTGACACTGGTGGTTGTATCAGTTTACAACCCAAAGATCTGTGCAGTAGGGTTTCCTTTTTTCAGCGTGTTGGATAGAGTTTTTCTGGGTGAGCTGAAACCAAAGCAGGAACTTGCAGGTTTCACTGTTCACTAGAAAAGACTGCGGTCAGAGTAGTGAACAATAATGGTTGCAACTGATCACTCTGGACAAGAACTGGATACTGAAAGGGGATAAAGTGACATGCATGGTACTCCTTCATTAACAACAGTGAAAACCACAGTGTCAAAAAAGGGGGGGGGTAAATACCTTCCCCAGAACTCGGTGGGGAGGGTGAATGGGAGAGAAAATGGGGACATGGTGGAGGGAAATGTGCCCTGGTGAAGGGTAGTGTACATTCTGTGACTGAAACTCAACCATGAACAATTTCGTAACCAAAGTGCTTAAATAATTATATATGTATACATAGAGATAATTTTCATAGTCATTCCTAATACCACAACCAGAGATTATTTAGAAACAGCCTGGGGCCTGAGAGATGGTACAGCTGAAGGCTGTTTGCCTTGCATGCAGCTGACCTAGGACAGACCTCATTTCCATCCCCCAGAGTCCCATATGGTCTCCCAAACTAGGAGAAATTTCTGAGTGCATAGCCAAGAGTAACCCCTGAGTGTCACTAGGTGTGGCCCAAAAACCAAAAACAAGCAAACAAACAAACAAAAACAAAAAATGAAAGAAGAAAACAAGAAACAATATAACGGATGAAATAGGAAGAGCTGATGCATTAATGGTGAGGGCTACCTGACCTTTAGGACTCGGCTTTAGGTTCTCTATCTATATACCCTTTGAATTTCTATCTCTTCATTTTGTAGTAAAATTAGACTGGAAGATTATAAGGTATCATTAATTTTTTTTTCAGTATATAGTATGTGGAACTCTTTATTGTGTTTGTCTCTTGTTCTGAAATTTAATGTTGGTACTGTCCTTTTTCTTCTTCCTTTCCTGGTGAAGGGACTGTTTTTTTGGGGGGTTACATATGGCAGCACTCAGGGGTTAATCCTGGCTGTGGCTCTGTCTCAGAAATCACCCTTGACAGGCTCAGGGGAACATATCGAAAGCTGGGAATTGAACTGGGGTCTGTTCTGTGTTGGCCCAGGTGCAAAGCAAATGCCCTACCACTCTGCTATTGCTAGGGCCCCTGAGGGTCTCTTTAAGTAGGAAGGGAAAGGGTCAACTTGGGGACTGCGATGTTGCAAGCAAAATGAACTGGGCTGGAAAAGACAGCAGTAAAGCACTTGCCTTGCATGCCACTGACCCAGGAGTAATCTCTGAGCACAGAGACAGAATTAAGTCCCAATCACGGTCCAGTGTGGACTGAAATAAAAAACAAAAAGCTGTCTTTTCTTCTTGTGCATTTAATCTCTGGTTTTCGTAGTTGTTGTTCCATTATGTTGCTTCTGAGCATCTGAAAACAATGAATTCTATACTATTAGAAACTTTCTTACATGCCAGGAACTTTGCTAGGTGTCAATGGACAGAAAATAAAGCTCTTTCTCATTTTAGTTGGGAGATAAGAACATCAAACAAATAGAAACACTGCCAGGGAATATTACTGTGCTGGGAGGGAAAAAAGCTGAAATCAGATGATTGGGAAAATGAATGATGCTGTTTTAAATTTGGTATCTGGAAATAAATGCCTCTCAGAAGAGGAGACATCTAAACTGGGAAAGGAGCAAATAACTTTGAGTTCTGGAAGGTCCAGATTATGGTAATATGTTTGCATTTCCAAGGCCAGAGTGAAGGAAAATGCAGGGTCTAGTTAAGTTGGCTCGGAGTTTCAGTTTGTTACAGAAGTTTCAGTTATGGCAGTTTCTTTCTTCTTACCTTTTTTTTTTTTTTGCTTTTTGGATCACATGCCCAGTTACGCTAAGGGGTTTCTCCTGCCTATGTGCATAGAAATTACTCCTGCCTTGGGGGACCATAATGAGACACCAGGGGATCGAACTGCTATCCATCCTAGGCTAGCACAAGGTAAATGTCCTACCACTTGCACCACCGTTCTGGCCACCATTATGGCATTCTTTCTGAATATCTGAATGGCTTCAGCGTGCAATGGCGAGTGTAGAGACTGCTCTGTCATTTCTCCAGCAAATATAATACACCCCACCCACTTAGACATCTGTCCATACATATCTGTGGGTTTATGTGCCTTTAATGTCTTATAAAAACACAAGATCATGGGGATAGAGAGATAGTACAGCAGGTAGGGCATTTACTTTGCAGACAACTGACCAGCTCAGAGCCAGAACTAAGCCCTGACACTGCTGGGTGTGACCTCCAAAACAAACAAAACAAAACAAACCACAAAACTGGTAAGTTTAAAGAAAACTTTATTAGGAAGATAAGTTGGGATGTTTGTCTGGCCAGAATAAGCTGCAAAATTAGACTTGGGGATAGGGACCAGAGATAACACAGTGGTAGGGCATTTGCCTTGCACATGATCAACCCTGCTTTGACCCCAGTTTGATTCTCTACATCCCATATGATCCCCCAAAACTGCCAGGAACGATCTAAGTGCAGAGCCAGGAGTAACCTCTGAGCACTGGCAGTGTGACCTAAACCCTACCAGCCAAAGACTTGGGGAGAGAGGCAGCAGGAACCTCATTTTATGCTAAGTACAGTTAGGGTGTCATACTATTCTAAATGTAGTTATAACTCTCCCAGGAAAATTAGTCATATGATTGAGGGGGAAAGGTGGGAATGTACATGTGAGGGACATATAATGAGTAGAAATCACCTAGGATATGTTTGTTAGTGTGGCAATAAGCAATAGGTGACTTTCCATCAAAGAACTTACAATGAAGGTAAGTTCCATACAGTGAGCATAAGTCACTGGGGAAAGTTTGTTAGTGGAGTAATGAAAATACAGGTGATGGTCCATCAAACAAGGCTCCTGATCAGTTCTGTCCATTTGCAGAAATATATTCCTTACAGTTTTGATGCAGTGACCTTCAATTCTATTTACGTACTCTTGGTCAGTTTTATTAGAAAAATTTATATCTATTAATATTTTAAACTTTAAATGAATTTTATTATCAAAAATAGATCAACTATGTCAACATATGTGATGCAACTATGTCAACTATGTGATGCATTTTCTTTTTCTTTTTTCTTTGTTTTTGGGCCACACCTGGTGATGCTCAGGGGTTACTCCTGGTTATGTGCTCAGAAATCGCTCCTGGCTTGGGGGATCATATGGGTCACCAAGGGATCAAACCACAGTCAGTCCTAGGTCAGCTGCATGCAAGGTAAATGCCCTACCACTGTGCCACCACTCTGGATCCTGTAATTTATTTTCTATTAATAAATAAATAAATATTTTGGTGAAAGAGTCCCCCAGTTTAATGCTTATGATTGAACCATGTCATGGGGATTGTTGGACTTGTTCTTATGGCCCCCATATGCACCAATAACACCACGTGGCATTGCTCCTTTTCTGCATAGGCACATTAAAATGGGAAAATACTATACATACAAATAAGATCTTATCAAATAGAGATTGGAACACACAAATCTTTTAGTGCAAAGGGACCTTACACCCTGAACATTGACATAACGACCTGGCACAGGCCTCTGAATAAAGGGCATCTTTCATTCACCCCTGAACTCGGGAAGCCATCCACGAATCATTCAGGTTTGTCTATAACATCACCTGGAAGCAGTCCTCTACCACGGAAGACCCTACCACTGCTCAGACATCAACCTGCTCAAAAGAGACTTCCCTTAATACTGAGAGGACTTAACAACAACAACGACCTGCTTATAGGACAGGGCTTCCTGCATTGCCCTTTAATGGTGAGGTGGAACAAGAGGACGCTCCACATCCTGACTTCAATGTAGGATATGCAGATTCCAGGATCTTTAATACAGAAAAATGATACGAACAACAGAAATTGTGTGAAAAATAAAAGTGTGTTGGCACTACAGACAATGTCTTGGATTGGACGATCTAGCTTGCCTGGAGCCTAGATTTGGTCTTATGCTAGGAAACTTCAGGGATAGGGTCTCTTTGTATTTAGGCCAAGGTTATTCCTTTCCATGCCCCTCATATTTTGGTGGGCCTATGCAAACAACAATTGCCACTCTAACACCGTTTTTACTGTGCTCCTTTGACTCTAATCCTTAAAAAATTACCACTTAAAATTTGAGGTTAACTTAAGCTAATATGCATGTACATGGAAATGTAAAAATACTATGCCTCTAATGTTTAAAGAGTTACGTAAGTTTTATGGCTTTAGATTGCCTTGTGTGCTGTTAAGAAATATTATAAAGTGTTACAATCTGGGGACTTGAGGGACAAAGTAATTGTACATGGATTCTATTTTATTTATCTTAATGTTCTTTGGCTGAAAGTTCAAAGTTAAAATATCAGCAAGGGGACTTCTTCTGAGAATTATGTTATGGGTGATTGTCCTTCCACTGTAACTTTACCTTGTTCTCTTTCTTTGCATCTTTGTTCTCATAATTAAAAATTAAAAAAAATATATAAATAATATAAATAAATAAAAAGCTGGAGCTGGTGCATAGAGGGTAGTACATATGCTTTTCGTGCAGCTATCTCGGTTTAATCCCTGACATCCCAATATGGTTTCCTGAACCTGCCACAAGTAATTTCTGAGCAGAGCCAGGAATAAACCCTGGCTGTGAATGATTCTGAAAGAAAGAAAAGAAAAGAAAAGAAAAAAAGAAAGAAAGAGAGAGAGAGAAAGAAAGAAAGAAAGAAAGAAAGAAAGAAAGAAAGAAAGAAAGAAAGAAAGAAAGAAAGAAAGAAAGAAAGAAAGAAAGAAAGAAAGAAAGAAAGAAAGAAAGAAAGAAAGAACCCAACAACAACAAGAAACAAAAAAAAGCTGTCAGTGACAGCAAAGACTAAATTTTAAAGTTATTAAGGTCTTTTGAATTAATGCTTAGAGCACTGACTAGGACTGATTGATATCCTAAAGATTAAAATATAATATAATTGCAGTCTCATGAAGCTTGTTTTGAATCCTAAAACATTGTGATATGAGTTGCAAATAAAAGCAAAACTTCCATCTGAAGGAGGAGGTAATTTCTTTTATCCTGACATCATCAAAGAATCTCACCTGGTGTAAAATAATCCTAAAGGGCATTAGCAATGCTCTTGAAAAGTTACAAAACTATTACTCTTTCCTCTCAAAAATATCCACAAAAATCTTCAAATTTACAAAGATAAAAGTGTGAGGTAAACGATGACCCTTGTAGGGAACACTATTCACTAAAAAGAAATTCACTAAAAAAGAAACGATACCTTAAATTATACTTTTTTGGGCATATTTGATTTTTTTCCCAGTTTAGTACCTTTCTCTTCTTCAAACAAAACCACATAACTTGAACTATCTAGTCCTGCCTCCCAATTAGAGCGTGAAATAAGGGAGGTACCAAGAACAAACAGGTGTAGGACCTCTACGTAGTAAGCTAGGCACAGAGGGGACCATTTATTCTAGCAGTCCCAGGGGTGAGGGAGGAGGTTATGAGAGGTAGGACGGGAGCGGAGGTGGAGGGAGGACAATTCGGTGATGGGAACTTCCCTGTCTTTATGTTAATATGTACCTAAAATATTATCGTCAATGATATGCAAGCCACTATGATTAAAATAAATATTATATTAAAAAATCCATGAAGTGGGAGCAAATAGTACAGAGTTTTTGCCTTGCATGCGGCCAATCCATGTTCCATCTCTGGCATTCCTTAAGCCTGCCAGGAGTGCATATTGAGTGCAGAGCCAGGGGTAATGTCTATGCTACTTTGGGTGTGGTCCAAAACCCAAAGGGGGAAAAAATACATATATACAAAGTCCTGAGGATTTCATTAGAAAGTGATATCTTTAGGGTGAGATAAGAAAGTTGGAAGGAGAAACTGGAGAGAAAGTTCAAATTGCTGGAACAACTGCTTTGCCTGCAGGCCCAGGGAGTGACACAAAACGAAGTGGAAGAAATTTATAGTTGAATTAGACTAAGTTTAGTGGTATAGATTTATTAAATTGAGACTCTAAATTCCATCTGTTTGTTTCAGTTATTAAGGAGGCCTCTCCCAGATTGGTGTCGTAATTCAGATGATTTTAACAAAAATAATATATAGAGGGTGTATCAAAAATAAATATCTATCACAGTACAGAGTCCGGGAACCCAGGCTGGCAAATATTTATCCAGTGAGGACCCACTTCTTGGTTCATCAACAGCTTATCCTCATTCTGTGACCAAATGACAATAGGGAGAGCTTCCTGAAGGATCTACTCTAAGGGTACAAGTTCCAGTACTAGCTTTCTAGTTTCAGGTATCACTCCAAAAATTCCATATTTAAATTTTTGAGCCTCAAATGACCTTGGATGCATTCATGTGATTCGAGGTTGTTGATTAAAACATTTTTTAAAATTTTTATTGTGACAAAAGTGCATTACAAATCTTTCACAGAATTATTTATGGTACATTGTGACAATGAATGAGGGGCATTCCCACCACCAGTGTTGTCCTCCCTCCGCCCCTTGTTCCCAGCATGTATCCCATATCTCTCTCCTTTACCTCCCAGAATACTAGTTTTACTGGTCTCCACTTTACAGCTTGTTGTAGATTGGATATCTATTCTGTTATCGTTGGAGATAAAAAGGATAAAAAAGGGAAGAAATAATTTGGTAGCAACTACCAAAAACAGAAAGAAGAGAAAGAAAAAAATAAATAAATAAATAAATGCAAAGAAAAAAAAATCACCAAATAACCACAAGAGTGAAAAAGAAAGAAAAAAGTGGAAGGAAAAATAGAAGGAAAATAAAGTAAAAAACTAAAAAATCAATACAAAACAAAAGATAGAAGGGGTGCTGGAGTGGCAGGGATTGGCGTTCCCCCACTTGTTTTTCATAGGCACAGTGAGCATTGGGAAAGAAAGGGAATTCTTTCTTTCTTTTCAGTGGGATCAACCACTGGCTCATTATATACTCATTACCCCATCCCAAGGGCTTTTTTGTGGTGCCAGGAAACTTTCCTCTCAGTTGTGAGTGAGAAAATCCAGCCACTGTAGCTAGCCATCTTGGTATTTCCGCACGTCATAGGACAGGGTCTCGGATAGTGTCTTTCGTTTCTAGAAGTTCCTATCCATCATTGTTGTTGTGTTCAGTTCTCTGTAACAATTGCTCCCTGTTTTCGTTCAGTCCCTAAGCCGAAGCCTAGGATATTATGGATCCAAATGTTCTGCTCAGTCTCTGTTATCCAAGTTGGACCTCTGCAATAAGACATCTTGTTGTTGTTGTTTTTTATGTGTCCTGGGCTACAGCCTAGGGTAGGGTTTTCCTTATTGGTCCCAAGGTAAGTTCTGCCCAGTCCCGGTTGTCAAAGTCAGTTTTCTGTAGTTGGTGCTCTTATTTTTCAAATAAGGACGATACATCTTCTGAGTTCCATTTGGTGTTAGGTGATGTGATAGGACAACCTGGTCTAAGGTCAAGTTGTCATTTCCTTGTTATATAAAAACTGGCACAAGTTGGTGCCAGAGTGTAGAACTGATACAGCTCCAGGCAACAACACCAGGAACTAAGTTCCATTGGGATATAAAAAAAATTTGAACAAGCCTGAGCAGTGATGAAAACAATATCTTTTTAAGGTTAAGACTCATATTTGAGGGAGTGATAAAAATGTTTTCAAAACCACAAAAGCATTAGTTGCATCTAACCCAGGAATACTGAATAACTTCCTATAAAAATCAAATGGTAAATGAAAAAAACATAGAGAAATAGAAAAACGGAGCCGCGACGCCATTTCCTCCTGCCGAAAGTGTGTGCGTGGTGGTCTGCGGGGTGTCTCTCCCGCGCACGCCAGGTGCCCTTTGGCCGCTGCTTGAGCCCGCGTGGTCGTGCCCACCTCCGCTAGCCCCCCTCGGACTCGTCGCCGCTGCCCCCCCCCCCCGACTAAAAAGCCAGAGAAGCAGCGAGGCGTTGCCCTGCCCAAGAATAAAGTTAAAGGCGGTAAAAACAGACGCAGAGGTAAGAATGAGAATGAGTCTGAAAAAAGAGAATTAGTATTCAAAGAGGATGGACAGAGTATGCTCAAGTTATCAAAATGTTGGGAAATGGAAGATTGGAGGCAATGTGTTTTGATGGTGTAAAGAGGTTACGCCATATCAGAGGGAAACTGAGAAAAAAGGTTTGGATAAATACATCAGACATCATACTGGTTGGCTTACGAGACTACCAGGATAATAAAGCTGATGTAATTTTAAAATACAATGCAAATGAGGCCAGAAGCCTGAAAGCATACGGTGAACTTCCAAAACATGCTAAAATCAACTAAACTGATACATTTGGTCCTGGAGATGAAGATGAAATTCAGTTTGATGACATTGGAGATGATGATGAAGATATTGATGATATGTAAACTGAATTCAACATTTATATTCCAACTTTCTGAGGACTATTCAACAGTTTGGTTTTTTGTGACCTGTTAAAGATTAAAGTTTTATTAGTATAATTGCAATTTGGTAAGTCAGACTGATTTGTTTGTACGGTATATGTGTTTCTTTCAAAAGTTGGTAATGCAGACTTCTTGTAGTGAAATCCCACTTTGCTCCTTTGATATAAACTCACTATGAACATTGGTAAAAGACCACACATACTATTTTAAAATGATTTAAAAATGCATTACTGCCTTTCCCACTTTTATCACATCCATAAAGTAAATGGATGGAGTAAATAAATCATTTTCCCACTACTCATGATGGATTCTGATGACTAAGTCCTAGTTTGAACTAGTCTGTTACTTTCTATATTTTAACCGTATTTTCTTTAGATTTTCATTTTTAAGGGAGGCAGATATGCATTTGAAGTAAAAAAAAAAGTTAGATCTGTTTTTATATTTAAGTAGCATGTGACAATTTTTATACTAATTTTTATATCGCACATTCTTTTCATAACCTCATTTTCCACAATAAAGTCATCGACAGGAAAGCATTACCAAAATGCAGGTTTTAGAACCTGCGTTTTATTTTAATAAGCAGTTTTTAACTTATAAGGTTTGTAGTTGCAGAAATGGAACACTAGGTGGCACTCATAACATTGGAAATAATTTATCAGCTTTTTTTATTTACTATAAGTAGGAAATTTACCCACCATAAAAGTATGTTTTGACTACATGCATACATAGAGAATATATTTACAAAACAAAGAGATTGTTAAAAGTGTCATTTTACTTTCAGAAATCATGAAAACTACAATTTTAGTGGTTTCTAAACTAAATCATGTATAAATTAAAATTAAATTTTATAACACATGTACAAATTCTTTCCCTAAGTTTGGGAAAGATGAGAACAATAACTTAATTAAGTAAATTATCCCAATTTCTTGAAATAGCTGCATCTAAGAAATGCAAAAAAGACAGTGTCATGCTAGAGAACATGATAAACCCTTAAAAAAAGAAAAATAGAAAAATGGGGGCTGAAGAGATAGGATGGAGGTAAGGCTTTTGCCTTGCATGCAGAAGGATGGTAGTTCGAATCCCGGCATCCCATATCGTCCCCGAGCCTGCCAGGAGCGATTTCTGAGCTTAGAACTAGGAGTAATCCCTGAGCGTTGCTAGTTGTGACCCAAAAACAAAAACAAACAAAAAAGAAAAATAGAAAAACAGTAAATGAAAAGTGGTATAATTCATACTCATAGAAAAAAATGGTAAGAGATTGCTTCTATCAGTGATTTCTCTGACTGTCAATGAACTGAATTGTCCCATCATAAAGCACAGAGTGGCTGTATGAATCAGAAAACAAAATCTAGCCTTCTATTGCAGACAAGAGATACACAAACTCTCACACAAGAAACAGGCTCAGAGTGAACTGATGGTGAAAAAAATCATACTGGATCATCGAAAACTTGAAAGAGCAGGGGTAGACAGACCTTATTAGACTAAATAGCTGGCTCTGCACTCAGAATTTATTCCCAGCAGGCTCACGAGAATGACTATATGGGATGCTGGTGATCGAGCCTGGGTCGGCTGTGCAAGGTAAACGCCCTTCCAGCGGTGTTATCACTGTGGCCCTTTATTATTTTTTAAGAAACAATGACATCTTATTTATTCACTTATTTATTTGGGGGACCTACTAGGCTGTGCACAGGAGTAACTACTGGCAGTGTGCTCAGAAATCACTCCTGGAAGGCTTGAAGAACCATATAGGATGGCAGGGATCGAACCCAGATCCGTCCCGGGTTGGCCAGGTGCAAGGCAAATGCTGTGTTGAGGTTGACCAACTTTTATGCTTATGAGACATTGAATGGTTTTCCTTTAAAAGACCTTATTCACTGAATTTATATTTTAATTCTGTCATTTTTTTCTTTCATAGAGATTATTTATATATTACGAAAACTCGGGACTGGGAGATAGCTCAAAGTTCTGGAGCACATACTTTGCATATGGGAGCCCTAGGATAAATTCCCTGGAAATACATGTTCCAGATAAGAGTGTCACCCCTGAACTGGTAACAGTCCCTGAGCACTGCCAGGTATATGCCTCTATTGTCGAAAATGAAATTAATGCTTTGAGAGTGTGTGATTCAAAGTGTCTTTTCCAGTATTTTTTCATTTCATTTTATGTTTTGGATCAGTGAATATATGTTGTTTTTAGTTTAAATTTTCACATGTTTAGTATGGGATCAGTACACAGCAGTACTTGGGAACTACTCCCAGCTCAGTGCTTGGAGCCCTGGGGGTAAGGAGGTCACTCCTGGAGGTACTTGGTGGACCATGCGATGCTAAGGATCAACTCTGGGCTCCTGAACACTAAAGTATTGCTCAGTTCATATGACTATCTCTCTGGTCATGGTGAATAAATTTTTATGAAAATTTAGTTGAATATGAACATATTTTTCTTACAAATAATATGCTTAAAGACTTATTTAAGAAATAATTATTATAAAATCAAGAATATATTACCTTCTGAATGTTATGCCTTTTAAGTATTTTCTTTTCACTTTTATTTATGTGCACCGAATGAGGTTGAGACAATTATATCTGTTTCCTAATGGATGATTAGATTTCCAGGTTTGTTGATCTTTGGTGGAATTGACTTCTTTTCTTCTTGTTTGGGGAATTTTAAAATGTACTTTTTAGGACCAAAATGATAAGGTGTTTGTCTTGCATGTGACTGATTTGGGTTCAATCCCCTGAACCACATATGATCCAGAGCCCAGCAGGAATAATTGCATAATGAAGAGCCAGAAATAAGTTCTGAGCACCACTGGGTGTGGTTCAAAGATATATCCTCTTAGCAACTTTCCAAGACGCAATGCAGCATTATTAATCATGTATATTTTGCTAGATTGCACTCCTATAATTTATTTTGGTCTAGGGCCCACATATGTCAGTTCTCATGATTACTCTTGAATGGGTAGTTAGAAGCCACTCCCAGAGGGGCTCGAGGTATCCTGCAGTGCTGGAACTTAAGCCTGGCTTCTAACATACAGAGCATGCACACTAACTCCTTGAGATACCTTCCCAGCCCTGACTTAGTTATTTTAAAACTGGGATTGTGTACCTTTTGACCTCCTTAAATCCTGTTGCCTACCCTGTAGTACTCGTTTTGGAGCTACCAATTAGTTGTCTGTATCTATGAATTTGATTCCGGTTTTGTTTTGTTTTGCCTTAGACATAGCTCTGAGCTCAGGGATCACTCATGCCTGGCTCAAGGACCATATGAAGTGCTGGGGATAGAATCCAGGTTAGTTGTGTTCCAGTGAAGCCATCTAACTGCTGTATTGTCTCTGTCCCATAGATGCTCACTTATTTATTTGGAATTTGCATATCCAACTCAAGAGCCCCATAAATGTGAAGTATGCACTTACTCTATCATGCTAACAATGAGCTACATTCAAGTAAGATCATAGATAGGATACTCTTCTCTCTTTGACTTATTTCTCTTAACATTCATTTATGATAACATCAAGATTCATTTATGCTGTTTCAAATGGTAAGATTTCATTTTTTTGGTTTGGGGCCATACCCACTGGTGCTTAGGGCTCTGCTCTCAGTAATTACTCTGGCAGAGCTCAGGGGACCATATGGGATCTTGGGGATTGAACAAGGTCAGTAGCATGCACTGTAAATACTATCACTATACTATAAATCAGGCCCCAAATTTTAATCTTTTAAATAATTGAATAACATTACTTAACAATGCATGCATCACTTATTATTTTGGTCAATGAAGAACATATATTCACATACATCAGAACACCAAATATATCATATATCATATAGCCTGGGTGTGTAGTAGACTACACATGCTAGCTCATGTAATTATACACTATCACATTCATACAATAACAAAGCTGCTTAATTATATATTTCTCAGAAATGCCAGACATTATGCAGCTCATAACATTACACATCACCACTTTGTTAGCCATTCATCCATTGATATTTAGATTATTTCCAGTTTCATTTCATAATTTGCAAGGAACATAGAGGTGCACAAATTGTTTAAAATTGTTTTCATTTTCTTTGGACAACATACAAAATAAATAATTGGAGAATTGTTTTCATATTTCTATTTCTATTTTTTAAATTTTTTCTATTGACCAATTAATCAATAACCTCTATGTACTGAAGCCACCATAAACACTCAAGATGAGGAAACTGAAGACAGCTTTGGGGGTTAGTGCATGGATGTAGATTTGGCGTTAATGTCACACCTGCAGAAGACATTCCCTATGCATCTCTTCTATCTGATTACTCTTTAGTAATCAATGATTGAATGAGTGAGAGCCTTTCCTGAGTTCTGTGTCCTTCTAGCAATTATTTGAACCTAAGGAGAGTATTCTTGGTTTTATAATCTCTTGATTAGGAATATACAATAATTTGGGCTTGCAAAGCACATGGGAAATCTGAGGAGGAGGGCAGAATGAACTCATATATCTCAGAATCATGGGCTTACCTTGGGTTTGGTGGCTGACCTAAGAAATACCTGATAATCTTGGGACACTGAGCTCTTAACCTGCATAATCTGACTCTATCCCAGGGTAGATAGTGTCAGAATTGAGTTGAAGTTTTAGCTATTCTGCTGCTGAGAATCGCTTGTTGGTGTGTAAAGCCTCCATGCACCTGTTTGATATAGGAAACTAATAAATTAATAGATCAGAAGTCCATTTCATTTGACTAGATTGTCTGTTTTGGGTATTATAGATTTGAGATCAAAGTGTAAACTGTGCTGAGTGCCTTACTGAAGTCTCGGAAAATAAACTGCTTCCAAGCTCATACAGGATGTTAGACTTAATTTATAAAAAATCTTAACATAAACACCACTTTCAGTGTTTGTCAGTTCTCCCATTTCAGGCATGTAATGATTCTACACTGATGTAGACAGATTAAATAGGGAACAAAGATAATAAAAAAAGAAAACCAAATGTCAGTCCATGCTGTGTCAGCTGGCTTTGACTGGGTTACACATATTACTTCCAGACACTCAGTGATATCCAAGTCAGAAGAAATGGAATCTGAGACCATCAAAGCCACTGTGAATCTTGTTCCACATCCTATGCACACCAATATGAACCACCAAATGTCTCCAAAAATTTGCTTGCATCCATCAAGCCCCAACAACATCTCCAACTACTGAACACATTTCTGTGATAAGTAACTTCAGGCTATAATGAAAAGGCCCTAAAATACAGGTTTGAGCTCTTAAGCCACTCTGTACTTGGCCCACTTGGTTTTAGAGTACTTTGTGTCTTCAAATAAAACTATTGATTAGCTTTATATTTTACCGGTGTCTAGATCAATTCTTTGTAATATTGAGAACCTGGAAGGTATCATCCCCCCACTGGCAATGCCACTATAGGCACTACCAAAGTTTCAGGATCCATCTCCACTAATCTGAGTTCCCTCTTACCATCCAGCCTCCCTTGTCAAATACAACTGTTTTTCCTTCTTAATTTTTTGGTATTGAAAATAGTTTAAATTTTTATTAATTATTTATTTATTTAAACACAGTGGTTACAAAAATACTCATAGCTGGGTTTCTGTCATTCAATATACACCACCCTTCACCAGAGCAACCTTCCCACCTTCAATGAGGAATATTTCATTTCAAGCTTTTATTGTAGTTTAGAAAAAGATCATTTTCATACTGATGTTTATAATTTTGATTTACAAAGTTACTACAACGTCAATATTAACAAGGGGTCCAGTTCCCTCTACTACTGGCCTTTTATGAGCTCTAATACACCTCTTCTTTCCCACCAACCACTCAATCATTACATGGTAATCTCAGGTTTGAAGTCAAGGCAAAGGGTTTGTCAACATTTAATATTATCTATTCACTTCTTTTGTTTCTCTATCACAGATGAGGAAGATTATCTTTTATTTGTCCTCACTCTAGCTTATTTACCTTAACATGATACCCTGCAGTTCCAACCAAGGTGCAGCAGGGCAGATCATAAACGAGGTCTGATAGATCAGTTACAAGATCAAGCAGATAAATTAAATAATTGAGTCAGTGAGTGATTGAATGACAATTTATTCAATAAAAATCTGAAGGCACAATAACAAAGGCAAATGTTGTCGAAAAAGAATGGGGGTTGAGGATTTGCCTGGGCAGTATATCTTTCCACATAGAAAGATTAAGAAACATTAAAAAAACTTAGGTACTACTAAAAAAAATTTCTCTCTAGGTGGCAAATTCCATATTCTGAACAAGTTTGCATTTTACAAGGTAGATTTTTGAGGCACTACATGGGGGACTGTCTGTGCAAGGAGGTCTGTGGATTTGGTCTACAATGACACCCAAACCCTTGTGAGATCATAGATGGCATTAATTCACATGTCTACAGGCTAGATGAACTAAATCCTTAATTCTACAGGCTGGATGGGTCTTTTTGAATTATTTCCTCTACCTTCTTTTGTAATTAAGCTTCAGAATTGGGGTAGTAATCTAGTTCCTGTATCTGCTTCCTGATGACATTGGGATGTAGAGATGAAGAGAAGAATATCAGAAATGAAACTTCAGCATCATTGGTTGTTGAGCTTTACAACATATCAGTTGACTCATCTGTTGGATGAAAGAAACAAGACATTTTAGCAGCCAAGAACCAAGCATTTGCAAAGGAGAATGTCAGTTTAAAGTATTAGGAAAAGTATCAGCCTTCTGAACCAAGATTGGATGTTTAATTTCCAACTGCACAATTTGGGACTCAGGAGTTTGTATTAGTTAAGTGGTATTTCTATTTCTAATTTGACCTAGGCAATCAGCAACTATTTCAAACTTATCAACACAAAGCACCACTATTCACACAAGAGAAGCACACAAGTTTCCCCTGGATTGGCTAAGGATCCACTGAAAGTCTTTCTAATTTATAAATTGAAAGCTTCTAATTTTAGCTGTCAGCCAACTTTAGTTTTCACTGAATGGCTTCCATGAACGTTGTTAAGGCTTTACTTTCCTTCACTAGTGTTCGCACTAAATTCCAAGCTTGGATGTGCATGGCTGAGCCAGTTATCCTGTTCTGATTACTGTCAGAATTCCAATGAAAAGAAACAAGAAGTCTGGACTATCTATTTTTGTTCTACGATGAACAAGGGTAGAAATAGGCTTTCCATTATACAAAATTAATTTCAGAAGTGGGAAAGACCAGTTTGAGTATCATGTAAATAAGAATGCAGGTTACATGCCAATTAGGTTGGAGGCATTGAAAAGGCTGGGTATGACAATGATAACAGAGCCCCATTCTTGAATGGCTGTATATTTGTCTCACTCATTTTATCTACCAAATGCCTCTCTAAAGCAGTTGCTGTGGCAGGTATCAGAGACGTTGGCTTAGAAGAATGGAAAGTGGGAATGGAGCAATGATATTTGGTGCCTCTGGTAGGGAGTTTACCTGCACAGGGTGACTCAACTTGGATCTCACCACCCTCGATGGTCCCAAGAGTCTGCCAGAAGTGATCCCTAGCTCAAAGGCAGGAGTAAGCTCTGAGCACTACTGGGTATAGCCCCCAAATAACTTGTATTGTGTGCAAAGAAAAATTGTGGTCAACCTCTGTGTAGTCAGCAAAGAATTTTAGGCAGAAAACAACAGGCTCATCAAAACTGAATGGCATATCTAGCTTATGTTTTCCTATTCTGTGTGATAATGACTAGGGGATATTATCTTTCCATGGAACAGAGAAAGTGTGTGGTTATGTGTATTCAGAAATTTGGTTAAACAAAGAAATTTGGAATAAATAAGGTAGGCCATGAGTACTTTAGATTACATTGAAGACAGAATGAGGTAGTTAAGTCTAATGTTTTTGAATACTGAAGCTTAAATATTAAATTTAGGTGCAAATTGTAGGTAATGCCCATCTTGATACTGAATTTCATTTATCAGGAGCAATTATCTGGGAATATTACGTGGCCAAGGCTACAACCATTTGGTGAAATTAGCCAGTATAGGAATAAGAATTCAGTCTACAGAGCAGAGGCACAAATACTTCAATCAGTATATGGAGGTAGAGGGGAGTATAGGGCACCAAAGAAAAGAGTGTGAGTACTGAGCTTGGAAAATAGATTGAAGAAATAGGCAAGATATAAGTCTTGTTATAAGGAGACTTTTAAAGGTAAGAAATCTGACAGCTCCCTGCAGATATTCTCTGATAATTTGTTTGTACATTTATTTGCATTTGGTGAAATTTACTTCAGGTATCAAATCATTGGTGCATTGGAGATGTACTGTTATCTTATGATAAGTGGTAAAGGGCCTTCATTAAAAAATAAGCAAAAGGTGGTATTGAATTGCAGGGAAAGAGATAGAAAATAAGTGCAGATAATAAGGCATTTGAGTTCAGCAACATTTAAGCACAATTATAGTTTTACTTGAATTGGAGCAAGTTAATAAGCAGTATGCTATTACTGGAGTAATAAGATGACAAAATGAGCAGAGTACTCTTACTGTTAGAGTGGGCACCACTATTGCCAACTATATTTTACCCATCTAATGATTATATTCAGGTCACTGACTACTTCAGAGGTGTATATTGGTTGCTTTTCTTTTTTTTTTGATTTTTGGGCCACACCCGGTAATGCTCAGGGGTTACTCCTGGCTATGTGCTCAGAAGTTGCTCCTGGCTTGGGGGACCATATGGGACACCGGGGGATCGAACCACGGTCCGTCCAAGGCTAGCGCAGGCAAGGCAGGCACCTTACCTTTAGCGCCACCGCCCGGCTCTATTGGTTGCTTTTCAGAAGCAATCCCAGAGGAGGAAGAAGTTTCAGACATCAAATCCTCTTCCAGATCTGACGGCAACTCACTCTCATCCTCCTCGTCCTCGTCCTCGTCCTTATCCTCGTTCTCATACTCGTTCTCCAAGGATTCTATGCAGAAAAGTTATGAGGCAGTTAGGGAGTGAAATAACAAGTTAAGGGTCTTTCCACTTGGAATGTAAAGATTTAATACTTCCCAAAGGAATACCCTGTGACCCCAGTAAGACCCAGCTCCCAGGTTGTGAGAGTGTTGGGAGAGTTAAAGTCTGTATTGGCAAATGAAAATGATCATAGTCTCGGAGGATTTTTGAGTTCGAGATAGGACAGTGTGCCAAGAGGTGGAGGTTCAGTGGTGTCTGTGGGAAGAAAGAGATACCCCTCCTTGTACATGGGTACAGTGGGAAATAAGATAGGGGAGCCCCTGCTGTGATGTGATGTGGTGGTGAGATGAAGTTGCTGGAGAAGTTGAGGCCACTCTTCTGTATCTTTCTGTACTCCTTGCACTAAGTTGCTATCTTGATGGTGCAGTGTCCTCAATTAAGATTTCCACAGGACAGTGGCTGGTATGCAGAGTAGAACTTGTACTTAATATTGAGAGCTCGAGACTGTTGGTGCGATTGGAGACAGCAGAGGAAAGCAAACGTCAGGTAAGTCTGTTTTTGTTCTTACGAACATTTCTGCCCTTGTAAGTATTAGTCTCTTAGATTTCTATTCCTTTCTGTTAAATATTGAAGGCTCCTTCTAATAATTGGTTTCAAGGAGGTTATGGGCTTTTAAGGACTTATTTTCTTTATCTGTTCTGTAGGGAAGACACCTGGTGATGCTCTAAGGTTATTGCTGCCTCTGCACTCAGGAATCATTCCTGGACGTACTCAGAGGACCATATTTATGGGTGCTGGGGATCGTACCTGGGTTAACTAAGAGGAAGAAAAATGTCCTACTCCTACAAATGCCCTACAATCTCTCCAGCCTCTCTATGATTTTTGAGGGAAGTTTCGACTCAGTGGTATTCTGGGACCACTCCTGGCGCTGTGCTTAGGAGTCACTCCCAGTGATGCTCAGTACATATATGCAGTGTGGGGAGTCAAACTTGTGCCTCCTGCATGCCCTGCATGCTCACACAAAGCATGTGTTTAGCCTATTGTTATTTCATTCTCTCTCTTTCTTCTCTCTCTCTCTCTCCTGTCCCTGGATGTTCTTTTTGAGCTGATTGGGAAATAGAATGCATGACTACAAAGACCTCCATTCTATGAAGTTGGTGTCTAAATTGGTATATTTAGAAAGAGTCTCAAAAACACAGCAAAGAAAAGCCACAGAGGGGCTGAAGTGTCAGCACATCTGGTATGGTGTTTTCCTAGCATGTGTCCAACATGGGTTCTACCCCTGGCATTCCACAGGATCCCATGAGCCTGACAAGAGTAATCTTAATGCAGAGCTAGGAGTAACTTCTTTGCATCAATGGATGTGGCCCTAAAACAAGAAGGAAAGAAGGAAAGAAGGAAGGAAGGAAGCAAGGAAGGAAGGAAGGAAGGAAGGAAGGAAGGAAGGAAGGAAGGAAGGAAGGAAGGAAGGAAGGAAGGAAGGAAGGAAGGAAGGAAGGAAGGAAGGAAGGAAGGAAGGAAGAAGGAAGGAAGGAAGGAGGGAGGGAGGGAAGAGGGAAAGAAGGAAGGAAGGCCATAGAACTTTCACAGGAGACATTCACTGTAATGACTTTCCTTTCTGTGTCACGATTGGTGGATTTTGTAATAGTCAATTTCATGTCCTCATGAATAAGATAATGTATCAAAAATCATATAGAGTCATTTAATAATGATGAGTAAGATGGGGTTATAAAAGCTACCAGTTAGTTGAGTAGAAAGTTCACTCAGGAACAATTTCAGGAATTGCTTGCCGTCTATTTTATACTCACGGGGGCAGTGGGTAGGGCTCTTGTCTAGCAAGTGAGTTACTCAAGATCCATCATTGGCACCCACACACAGACCCCAAGACCTCTAGGAATAACTCCTGAGTGTAGAACTAGGATTAAGCCCTGTACACAACCAGGTGTGCCTTCCAAAAAAAAAAACACCAAAACACCTTTATCCTTTTTAACACGCTTGTATGCTTTAAAATATATGCAATATTCATTCCTCAGAGATAGTATTAGAAATGAGGAATATGTGGTTATCTTTCCAAGTAAAGTCAGAGAGCAGACATCTGAACCCTTGAGCAACATGAAGGAGACTAGAGAAGAAATGAACAAGTTTGGCTTTTGCTTGGGAGAGACCTATAAAAGAGAAGGGAATCTGGAGAAGAAAATGTGACTGCACAATAGATTTCTAGCCCAGCCACCCACCACACAGAGCAAAGACATGAAGTTTCAGCCAGTAAACTTGATCAGGTCACTGAGACAAGGGTTGCAGGCAAGAAGAAGAAAGGGACATTAGGGAGCAGGACCTGGTGGAGCAGAAGAGGAGAGATTTGTGGGGGCATAGGGTTGTGAAGAGGGAAATGGAGGAAATAGAAATTGATGTGGCCAAGGAAAGAAATAGGCATATGGTTCAGGAAAGCAAAAAAGTAATAGCAAATTTAGATAGACAAACACATAATATAGTTTGCAATGTCAGCAGGATCTTAAAGACTGCTCAAGTGGATGTTACTTCGAGATTTTATTTTACTTTAAAGGATCTTAAAATTTTAATTAGATTTTATAGTGGACTGATTCACCCTACACCCTGATCTCCACCATCTCAAGTGAGTTCTGAGACAAGAATGTGTTACACTTCATTTAGGATCAATGTTTTGATCTGGTGAGAATTTTGGGACTGAATTAGAAGCAAGTAAACTGGGGATCCTTAGAGAAAATTGGTGAGCAATTACAGAGGTGACTCCACATTTTTGATTAACCTAAAGTAATTTTTAAAAAAGAATCAAGAATATCTAAGAGGAAAAGATGAAATGACAGGCATAAACTTCATTCAGACACTCTAAGGGTCCCCAGAATGGTTAAGACAATGTGGCTTTAGCCACTATGGCCAGAGTTTGAAATGTGTAAAGAGTGTCCGCCCAGACAAATTGGGCCTAAGTGATTGAAGCCCCAAGCTACATGAAGGAAAATCCTACAAATTTACCTGGCCTTGGTGATTAACATAGGCTTGGGCAGATAAACCAAACAATATGCATATACTCAAATAGAGATGCTGGAGGATTTGACCAAGGACAATACAGGAGAGAAATGATTCCACAACCTGCTTGTTTTTGCATCTGAAATTATTCATTCAAAGATGAAGTGAACCAATGGGAAGGGAGAAAGTACATTGCTGTGCACACCTAGTATGTGTTCATGGTATTGCAGACATCACATGGTCACCCAAGCATCACCAGATACTGCCCTGGAGACTCCCAAGCACTGTCTGTAGCCTAAGTAATCTCTGGTACTTCAAGGCTTAAACAGCATTATGTCCTTAGCCCCTTGCATTGACACATTTTGTCAGTTGACTGAGAATCATCCTTGAGGTTCATGGGGTGCCTGAGAATATCTTGGGAGAAGTAACCCCCGAAAAGACGTGACCAAATACCAAGATAATGTCTCAGTGGATTTATCTTTTAATACCAACAATACCATTTGATACCATTAATGATAGAATGAAATTAGGCCAGATAGTTCTAGAAGATAAATAACAAAATAATATAGAGGCTCATAAAGTGAGGAAATTAAAGTTTTTCCACATAAATGTGGAAAATGAGGACAAGTGATCAGAGGTAGATCTTGGTACCTACGAATGGAAGTTGAGGATTTCTATATGAGTAAACTTTTCCACACACATAATATTAGGGAACATTTAAAGAGCCAAAGAGATAGAAAAGGGGTTAAGGCACCTGCAGTGCAAATAGTCTTCCCTAGTTTTATTCCCCGATATCCATATGTCCCTGACAATCACTATGTGCAACCTTAGAGATTCCCAAGCACTGGATGGGTGGCTGGGAAAATAGCCTGTATGAGTCCAGAAAAGAACCAAATCATTGAATTTTTGCATTGAACCACCTGCCAGTTTGACTGAGAATCACCAGGAGGGGTTCTGGACTCATAAGCATTGACTGGGAGGCTGACAGGCTGGAAATTTTATTTTACAAGTGATTAGATCCCATAGTAATAACTTGTAAGGTTCTTTTGAGAAATAAAAACCTAGAAAAATATATCTGAGATGTAAAAAACAAAAAAAATTATACTGGCGATATTAGAAAAGCAAGGAAAAATAAAAAATGTGAGGCTCTATTGAAAACTTGCTGCCCTGTGCATATGCAGAGGAAGAGCTGAGGTTATAGTCTTAGGAGGAACAGGGACAATTAAAGCAGGCATGATCAAGAACCAAGGATGCGCAGAGGACAGGAGGAGACCCAAAGAACAGATGTAACAAGTAGAACCGTAGAGTAGAGGCCAGGAGTAGAACAAGAGTGCAAAGGCCAGGAAGCTGACGAGTGAGAACCCTTAAGACAGAGCAGCCACTCCAAATGTACCACAGTGGGAGACCATAGCTGGATGTTCAGATTCCCGAGAATACAAAAGCAGGATAATAAGTTTAGGAGGATAGAGCACAATCTGGTGTCTACATGAATACTAGGAAGCAGGGCAGAAAAAAGACAGGACATGGAAAGACACAATGGGATGTAATGAAATCAAGTAAAGGTTTATTTTAGTGGCCTGCTAAGTGACATGGCAGTGGAATATGGGACTTCAAGAGAATAAAAATGCAGTGGAAATGAACAATTGTGCTGAATGAATCTAAGAAGATAATTAGCACCAGTAGTCAAAGCTTGCAACTGTGATGAGAATATTCCAGTGGTGTGAAAGAAATTGGAACCCAGTGGTGCTGTGCAAGAGATGGAAGACGGAAAGACAAACCTCCTTACCCATAGGCACAGACTGGGATGAGTCCTCAGAGGTGGAATCCATTTCCATTATTTCTTTGTTTTCCACCAGCATCCTTTTTGGCTTTTTCTTCACAGGATTCTCAAGGTTTTCATCCTTTTTCCTTTTGTTTTCAGGGTCCAAAGTATACTCTTTTTCGTCATTCTTCATTTCTTGAGAAAACATCTGATACAATCCATTTAAAACAGAATAAAACAATCACAAAATGACAGGCTTTATTATGTGTGTATATATACAAATATATATGTATATATATATACATACACATAGATCTATCATTATGAAGGATTTAAAGAAAAAACTTGAATTTCAATCATAGGCCAAGATTTACCATAGACCAACTTGTTTACAGGCAAAGTAACCTAATTTGAATTCAATTAAAAAATTTAGTGGAGGGGCCTGAGCAATAGCTCAGCGATAGGGAATTTGCCTTGCACAAGGCTGATCCAGGAAGGACCTGGGTGTGACCCCTACAGTCCATTATGATCACCCTCACCCGTGGTGATTTCTGGGCACATAGCCAGGAGTAAGACCTGAGCGTCACCAAAAACCAAAATAATGTAGTGGAGTAATAATTTTCATTGAATAAAACTTACTTAGAAAGATGTTAGAGGGGAGAAGGAAAGGAGTAAGTGTTTGAGAAAGAATCAGAGGGATCACAGCAATAGTACAGCAGGGAGGGCATTTGCATTATACATGGACAGCATGGGTTCAAGCCAAAATTGAACCCATATTGAATCCTGAATCCACATACCCCTTCCCCCATAACACAAATAATGCGGAGCGATCTCTGAATACAAAGCCAGGAGTAAATCCTGAGGGCCACAAGCTGCAACATACAAAAATCAAAACAAAATAATGGAACTGGAGCTAGGAAAAGCAAGCAAAGACATTCAGAGATGTCCAAGTGAAATATATGTTCAAGAGAGAACAAGGGCTTGAAGGAACAAGTCCAACATTAAAGTTCTGTGAAAAAAGTCAATTATCATACATTGTCATTCAGTGCCAATTATCACCTGGGGATAATCAGCTTTCATTACTCCACAGTGGATAAAAATACAATGACCTACTTTTATTGTAGTCTTTGTATGCTTTTGGCCACACACTGGCTCCTAGTATTGCACAGGGAAGCATGTGGCATATGAGTCTGTTCTCTTTGATCCTTTTCTTTGCTATTAATGAATATTTTCACAATAAACTATGTCAAATCTATGACATTCTACATAGCCAGATAAGTGTTCTCTCTAGAATAATTCGCTTTTATTTAACCGTTTTATTGAGGAAGCAAGATTTTACAATATTATTCATCCCATTTTTCATGCATACTTCATTGCAACACCAGAGAGTCTGCTTCCAGCCAACAGAGTCCCTAAGATCTCTTCTGAGCTCCTCCCATGTAAGCTCAGTTCTATAGACAAAAATCTCCTCTCCTACTATAAGGAGGTCAATATAAAACTAATATGACAACTCCAGAGGAAAATAAAGCAAAATAAACATACTGACCAAGATCTCTCCTGAATAGAGCTACAAAATTCCTGAACAAAACATGATAAAGTAACATACAAGGATGGACAGATAGTACAGGGGTTAAGACACTGGCTTTTATGACCCAGATTCAATTCCAGGCATGCACATGGTCCTTCAATCACTGCCAGAGAATCTCCTGAGAATAAAGCCATAAGGTGGCCTCTGAGGCTAAAACCAAGAGTGGGTCCTGAGCACTGTCAGGTGTGGCACCCTCCAAAACAAAGAAACATAATTAGTATAGATATGCTTTATCAATTTAAGAAAGTCATCTGGTGGCAGGCCAAAGAGATAGTACAAGAGTTAAGTGGCTGTATACCAAGAGCTCCTCTTTGTTGGGTATATTTAAGAAAAGCAAGATTTCCTTAAATTATAAAAACAAATGCAATGTACCACATTAGCTGAAACAACAAAAAGGGGAAAAACTTTTGATCATTTTTATAGATGAGATAGAAACACATTTTCTGATTGAAGGCAATGCTTGTGCTGCTCCAGGGCTACTAACAACTCTTTATTCAGGGATCACTTAAGGCAATGCTCAGTGTTCTATGGGACCAAAATTGGGGTTTCTGTTGAAAAACACACTAATTATTGAGTCCTGGATGGAGATGGATGATGGTGAGATGGATGTAGGGTGAGGCCTTTCTCAGATGGTTTAGGATAGCCATGAGGAAATGATCCACGTTTCAGAAGACATGAAGCCTTATCGATAATACACCCTAGCCACCTAGGCTGACCTTTTTTTTTTTTTAATTTATTTATTTTTTGATCATAGTGGCTTACATATTGTTGACAATGATATTTTAGGTACATATTTACATAAAATCAGGGGGGATTCCCATCACCAAATTGTCCTCCCTACACCTCCGTTTTTGTCCTACCACCCATATCCTCTTCCCTCACCCCCCAGGGTAGCTAGGATGTGTGGTCTCCTCTGTATCTAGCCTACTGCATAGTAGTCTTGCACCTATTTGGTCCTGGTGTCTCCCTTGTTTCCCCCTCTAATTGGGGGGGCAGGATTAGCTAGTTCAAGTTACGTGGTTTTGTTTAAAGGAGAGAAAAGTAATAAACTGGGGTAAAAGTCTAATACGCCGAAAATAAGTGGAATTCTTCCAGAGGCTCTCAACATCGGTTTGAGAAATTAAGGAGAGAAAAAAGGTGAAACATTCCACCAGTACAAAAAGAAGTGTCAAATATCCCGTGAGGACTCCAACAATAAGCACAAGCACCAAAAAAAAAAATTAAAAAAATAAAAACCCACAAAAACAAACACAAAACAAAACAAAACAAGCAAACAAACAAACAAAAAAATGTCATGGTCTTGATATAGGAAACATGGCATAGCATACAAAGGAAGAACAGAAAGGAAGAGAAAGAATAAGTATAACTGGGGACAACTTCAATTATCACACCCAAACAGAGAAATTGACCAAAAATAGATAGGTAAATAAAAATAATAATAAATGAAAATAAAATAATATATATAAAAAATAATGATTTGTGCTTTTTGTTTTTTTTTCCCTCCTGCCCAGGCACAGTAAATATTGGGGTCATTCGAAAAGGAATTCACTTGGCCTAAGAGATATGGGGTTTCTCCGCCCTTGGAGTGTATTGTCATGGGATCAACTATAGACTCTGTTCAGGATCATTTACTCTTCCGGTGGTGCTTTTGTGGTGTTTGTAAGACCTCTGCTCTGTCCTGGGTGATACTATCAGGCCTCTGTGTCTAGGGATCTCAGTATCTGCACAGATCCTGCGGTGGGAGTTATGATGAAGTCAGTCTTTGTGGTTCTAGAAGTTCTGTTCCATCAGTGTCATTTTAATTCATCTTCTGTGGTTGGTGATCTTGGTCTTTGCACTGAAGCTAGGATGGCACCTAGGACAGTGTCTTTCTTTGTGCTTCCAGAAGCCCCATTCCGTTACAATGGTCTCTGCCAGACCTTTGAAACTGGGGATCATGTTCATTGTGCAGATCGTAGTTCAAACCCTAGGTTAGGGCTTTTTTATTGGTCCCAGGCTGTATACAGTCTGGTCATGGTTCTAGCAGCAGTCATCTGTAACTCGAAATCTTGGCTTTTGGGCCTTCCAAAGGGTGACAAGTCTTCTGATTTTGTCTTGTCGTTAGCTAGAAAGGTAGGATAACCTTCACTTAGGTCAAGTTGTTCCCATTTTCTTCGTTGTCAGGATGTCATATTAGAGCTGGCATTTGTTGGTGACCTCGCAGTATTGCGGCTGTCCCGGGTGGGTTTTGTTTCCTGTAGCAGTTGTGAAGAACTGTGTCGTTCCTGTGTCTGGGATCCAGGGTTCAAGGCTGGATTGATGGTATCTAAACACCTGAGGTCTAAGTTAATTCCACATGACATATTTTCAAGGTAGGAGATATCCCTCTATTGTAAACAACTATGAGTTCCTATCTCTAATAGATAAGAGCTCTCTTTTTTTTAATATATATATATTTATGTAAGAATTCCCCTTTATTTTAGTGTGCCTTTGCAGGGGGAAATGGTGCTACCTTATATTGTTGGTGCATTTGGGGGTGGTCAAAAGGGGAAAACAGAAACAGGTTACATACCCAAAAAAAAGATGAAAAAATAATAAATAGAAAAATAAATAGGTATCAAAAAAGTATGTGCTTACATATGTATATGTAGGCCAGATTTTTTTTTTAAATGAGGTAGCAAAGTATTTAAAGGGCCAAAGTGATGCATATGACTATCTTACATTTGGGGAAAAGCAGGTAAAGAGGTGGTGTGATACAGTTCTTATGCTTATGTTGGAAATACAGGTTTTCCCATTGTCTTTTGGGTTTTTCTTGTGGTGTGTGGGTCCCCAGGCATCTTTCCATCCCATCCCCAGATCTTCTTCAGAGTGGCAAAAGATTTGTGGCAGGGAGGTCCTGGAAGGGTTCTTGCATTGAGGATACTTTTAGACCTAAGTCCGGTTTCAGGTAACAGTCCACATTAGGGGGAGTTGGTGGGGAGGGCCGCGCAGCATGGATCCGCAGGGGAGTTGGCTGCCTTTTCTTAGGCTGACCTTTTTAAGCAAGCTCTCATTAGCTGCCTGACATCTCCCTGTTTCTGCCAGCCACCTCTCTTGCTGAGTCCTCTTTATATCCTCCTGCAGAATCCCCTTTACGCCCCACCTGGTGAGCAAAACAGGAAGCCAAAGACCCCCTCCAGATGTGGGCAGGTTGGCCTCTCAAGGTGAGCAAAACAGGAAGTTGGGGGAGGGGAGTAACATCTTCCACAAGAAAGTTTAAGCACCTTACCTCTTGTACTATCTCCTTGCTCTGCCTCCAGATGACTTTCTTAAATTGATAAAGCATATCTATACTAATGATGTTAAGCATTATACTTTTTTAAACTTTATTGATTGATTGGTTTTGGGGCCTCAGCCAGTGGCGCTCAGGAGTTACTCCTGGCTCTGCACTCAGAAATAGCCCCTGGCTGGCTGGGGTCCATATGGGATGCCAGGAATCAAACCGGGTCCCTTCCCAGTCAGCTGCATGCAAGGCAAACACCCTACACTGTGCTATGTCTCCGGCCTCTAAGCATTATACTAATGACAAAATGTCCAACATCTCCCCAAGTTCAGAAAAAAGAAAGACAAGAATGCACATGAGTCATCAACAATTTACAGAAACCCAATAAAGTTCTAAGAAGTGCGTAGCATCAGGAAAATGTAACTAAGCATTTTGAAAAGAATGAAATAAAACCAAGATTATTCACAGATTATATTGTTGTGTACAAAAAATAAACAAAGAAATATAAAATTATGTGATAGCAGAATTAGGCTTTTGGGCACAATAAAATCACTTTCATTTTCTGTAGTGTAGCAACACATAGAAAACAAGATTTGAAAAAAATTAAAAAGAGTATCAAAAACTTCAAATGCCTAAATGTAACACAGTAAGCTAGAGTACATTACAAAAATTACAAAATATCACAGTGATAAATGCAAGACTTCATAAACTGAAGCCTCTATTCTCATTCAAAACAGTACTACTCTCTCTCTCCCCTCCCTCCCATCTTTCTTTATTTTGCTTCCGAAAATACAATAAAATACAGTAAAACAAAAACTCTTGTTGCCATGGTTGTGGATGATAAGTGGTAAAATCCTAGGATGGAACCTCAGCACAACAAAATAAAATTAAGTTTCAAAGACGGGGAGCTGGATAGAACTGGGAGAGAGCATGCCTCAGATAGGTTCAAGGGTACAAGTTTGTCATCTGACAACACTTCACAAGCCTAGTGCCTTCCTCACTGTAGTGCCACCCTTTGTGACTCTTATTCCCAAGCAAGTGTGCCACTGGGTATTCAGCACCACAAGCACTGCATGCAAAGCAAATGAGCACCACAGCTCATATGTAGTAGAGTCCCCCAATGCCCCATATGCACATCATCAAACAGGAAAAACGACTTAGAAAAGAGTCATTGTTGACAACTCTCCTAAAATGACCTCTAACACATCAATTTCAAAAGTTCTCTTTAATTTTTGTCTTTGGCCTATTCCTGGCTTTGAACTCGGGGATCACTCCTGATGATCCTCAGAAGAGGTGCAGGAACTGAATCCAAGTAAGCCAAGTCTGAGGCAAGTATCTTAAGTACTGGACTCTCTCTATAGGTTCCTTTCTCCTCATTTTTGAGTGCCAAAGTTGACAAGGTGATAGTAAAGAGTATGCAGAAATGCAAAGTTTATTATAATTAAGCCAAGTTAATCTTTAGAAAAAGATCAAATTTTGTGGAGTTTTTCTGCGGGAAATGAAGATTTACTAGAAAAGCAGTGTAATTAAAATAATCTAATCATGACCTGAAGCCAGACAAAAGCACCAGAGAAAGAGTCTCAAAACTCATATGTAAAATAAGCCAATAACTTACATCACAGGAGCTCTAGCAAATGATTTGTATTAAGCATAGTGCTTTTCAATAAATCTGTTTGATATGTTCAGAGGAAAACCAAACTTTAATGCATACCTCATCCGAATCCACACATTTATTTGGGATGAATGTGAAATGGAACAGGAAAGTTAGTATATCGTCTTCATTAATTTAGGGTAGGCAAATATTTTAAAGAGGGTCCAAAGAGTACACATGAAAATAACTGATGAGGGCTGGAGAGATAGGACAGCAGGCTGGTAGGGCACTTGTTCGTGAAACAGACTCAGGTTCAATCCCCAGCACAGCAGCTAAAGGCCCTCCAGGAGTGATCTATATTTATATATTTACATCTATAGTAGCCATATATTTGTACAATAAGTATGTCTATGCACTTATACATGCATATGTAAATAGAATATATCCAAACAGGGAGGCTAAACTATATGTAGAAACAGAAATCAGTTAAAATACAGCACTGGTGAAGAGGGTTTATTTTCTATGACTGAAACCCAATGATGAACACATTGTAAACACCATGCTTAAATGAATAAATTTTTACAGAAAATAAATTTTAGTACATAAAGTTGGAGAGAAAATACAAGAATAAGATATATATGCATATGTATATGGCTGTCTCTGGTTTGATTCTCAACATTCCATATTGTCCCTTGAGTACCATCATGTTACTACTGAGCACAAACCAAAGACTAGCCCTTGAACACCACTGTAGGTGTTCCCAAGACCAAAAAATTAAAATTAAAAAGTACTCTGCTAGACATACAGTGTAGTGTGTACCACTTTGATATCACGGCACAAAACTGTACCATCCACTATGTACAATAGTGGAGTCAGAAATTGTTAAGGTACTTGATTTACATAGAATAGACCCCATTTTGAAGTCCTATCCTCTGGTCCCCTGAACATCTCATAGACCCAAACCATGCAAAATAATAAAAAGGACAAACATCCCAATAAAACACTAGCCACAGTCCTAAAAAAGCCCTTTAGAGAAGATTCAGCCAGCCAATCTATAGCTACATAGGTGCCCAGTGAATTAGCCATCAGAGAAATGCTAGTTGAATCTTAATAAGAAATAACTGAATATTGAGCAAAGTGGATGCAATGAAAAGATGATCACATAAGCGTGTGTGTGTGTGTGTGTGTGTGTGTGTGTGTGTGTGTCTGATAGTTGGTGCAATGGGAATTCTCATACATTGCTGAACTCGGTTCCTACACCGAGGCTCAAGGCCACAACTTGAAAGTTTATACAGGACTCCCTCAAGGCTGAGATAAGGACATCACTGAATTATACAATTGAACAATTGGGTTCCAGTTGAAAGAAAAAGAGTGACTCTGGTAATAGAGGAAGCATAGACAAACGAACAAAAAATTTCTTTTAGATGCTGTTTGAACAACTGACCTGAGGCTTTTCTAAGGCAAAGTTTGTGTTCCCTTTTCTGTCTCAGGAGCAACACAGCTCTGGTAAAATCTTGGAGAGGGAGCAAGGAGGCAAGTTTCCCTTAAATGAAACAATATGTCAAAGAAACAGCCTAGCTACCTACTTATCTCCGCATTGAGGCTGTGTATTGGTACTGCCTTAGTGACAACCTCAACTTGCCCTGGCCCTTCCCATTGCATGTGTTTATCGTTTTTTCCTGACATGACTTTCATATGGCAATCACATACAGCTCATATTTTTATACAAATTTTAGTTTTCATTTATTTGTATTTGGGGGGATGCACACTAATCAGTGAGCAGGGCCTACTCCTGTCTGTGAACTCAGTCATCCATCATTCCTGGAGGTGTCTGGAGGGAAAAGCGGAAAGTGGCTGGAAATTGGACTAGGGCAAAAAGTATGAATGGACAGTACCTTTACCCTTCTGACCCCTCAATTTAGGCTTTTTTAAAGGTTTTCTTTTTATGAAGTTGCAAGATCTTTTTACTCTGAAATGAAATCAACTTATTATAGAAAAGAATGAAGTAATACGGGCAGCAAGCACTCCTTTTCTTAGAAATAGGAAATGAAATAATAACCAGGAGTTCTGGTTCTCTAAGTGACAAGCAAATTTCGACAAACTTCTAAAGTTGCTGTACTTTGGAAGTCGGGAACAACTTGTTTCTAATGGAGGTGTCCAAGTGAAAATGATTTGGTTTCAAACATGATGGCTTTTTACATCTGTGCATGGTTTGCAAAACTTTAGAATTCTGCTATTAATCCTTGCTTCGTAAACAATGCTGAAGCTCGCAGTGTTAGCCACCTTTGAAATCTTGGAGTCTCTCTGCAGCTCAGCAGCTCAAATTGAGATGTTACTCGCAGCATTTTCCCTCTGGAGAAGTACATGTTTTCATTTGAACATGTCTCTCCAGTCCCTTTTTTTCTCTTTCTTTTCCTTTTATTTTGTTTGAGGGCCACACCCGGTGAGGCTCAGGGGTTCCTCCTGGCTATGCGCTCAGAAATCACTCCTGGCAGCTCAGGGACCATATGGGATGCCAGGGGATCGAACGGAGGACCATTCTAGGCCAGAGAATGCAAGGCAAATGCCCTATCGCCCGCACCACCACTCCGACCCCTACTTTTTTTTAAGTCAAACCAGACTGAGGCAATTAAACGTAAAGAAATCAAAGAGGCGCCAGGACGCTCATAAAGCTGTGACTGTGCTCGAGGACGCCCCATTTCAATCCACAACACCACATGCTTCCCGCCACATGGAGACGAGCACCACCTTTAGGAGTTCCCAGCCCCCTAGAAACAGAAATCAGGGAAAGCCCCCCACCATGAGTTGACACCGGGCATCCCAGTAATAGCCACTCACCCCACTCTCGGCCCAAACACGACGGTCGCAGTAAGACCCTCTTTCTTCATGCAGCCCCGAAGAGAGCCCCCTCCATCTGTCCTCGAGAGTGACCCTAAGAGTCTGTACCTCTAGTCACCCAAAGATAACATGCCCATTGGGCCAGTGAGAGATCGCACAGTGGGAGGGCGTTTGCCTTGCACTCAGCCGACCCAGGACTGATTGCGGATGGAATCCCGGCATCTCCTAGGGTCCTGCGTGCCTGCTGGGAGTAACTTCTGAGTGCCGGTGTGACCCACTAATCAGAAAAGAATAAAAAAAGAAAAGTGTCCAGGACACGGCCTCGGAATGAAGCACACACCCCCCCCCAAGAGAGTAAGTTCCCTTAATTTCAGGCCCTCCCAAGGACAACCCCCCTTTCAGGGCAGGGACAGAGAGCCCCGAGGAAAGACTTTGGGGGGCTCTAAGGTGCTAACTTCTCACCTGCCTGAAGATGTCCGCAAAGGCGCCCACTATCCCCCCGCAGTTCGAGAAAAGTGCGCTCCAGCAAACTGCTCCCACCTCGCCCCCAGGCGAAGTGAGCCGCCTTGGAGGAGAGCAGGTCCCAGGCGGGTTGCAGCGCACTCCGGGAGCTTCGCGTGTCTCGCAGCGTCCAGCGCAAAAACTCGAGCGCTCAGGTGACTTGGGAGCAGCTGCGCATGCCCGAGCGCCTGCAAAGCTGCGCTCTCGCCCTGTTGGCCCCGCGGCTCTGCAGGTGGGCGGGAGCGGGCAAGAGCAAAGAGCAGGAGCTCAGCGGCGCCCCAGGGACGGGGTGTCACCCCCAGCCAGAGCGAAATTCTCAAGAGCTAAAGTGAATTGGGAGGGCGGGGACTGTCAAGGCCCAGAGCCGCATAGGGCCCACAAGCCCTGGGACATGAGCGCTGACAACAAACAGGTCACAAAGGGGCTCTTCCGGGGCCAGAGAGAGAGCATGGAGATAAGGCATTTGCCTTTCATGCAGAAGGTCATTGGTTTGAATCCTGGCATCTTCTTTTTTCCCCTGAGCCTGCCAGGAGCGATTCCTGAGTGTGAAGCCAGGAGTTGGCCTTAAGCACTGCCGGGTGTGACCCCTCCCCCACCAACAAAAAGCCAAACTGGCTCTTGCAAACCATTTTTTGTAAAAGATTCTGAGAAAGACAAAGAATGGAGAAAAGAGGGGGAGAAGGAGGAGAGGAGAGAAAGAAGGAGAGAGAGAGGGAGGGAGAAAGACAGGAACAGGAAGACAGACAGACAGACAGACAGACAGACAGAGACCGTCCTGGATATAGCCTCAGTATGAATTCAAATGCAAAACTAGGAAAGCGTGTACATGCAGCATATACATGCTGGTAACACATATGTGCCTCAACCTTTGTTTTTTGTGAATGCTACTTTTTTCCGTTGAGAGTCTGCATTCAAGTCTTTAGGTTCTTTTTAAATAAAGTTTTTTTAGGAATTATAATTTAAAATTCTGTTAGTGCTAAGTTTTCACGCATTAAAATATTTCTAATTCATATCTTTATTTAAGAATCATGATTACAAGCATGTTTAGAGCTGGGTTTTGGTTATAAGAAGGACACCCCCCAACACCAATGCCCCCAATCTCTCTCCTCCATCATCCACTGCCTATATTTTACACAGGCACTCTATTTCTCTGTGAATGATACTTTTTAAACTTTTTTGATTTCTGATTTTCTTTTATTGAAACCATTGTGATATACAAAGTCCTTCATAGTTGGATTTCAGACATACAATAAATCAGAGTCAATCCCACCATCAGTGTAGGCCTCCCTCCAACACGTTCCCAGAGTGTATCCCGACCCTTTGCCCCAGCCTGTAAGTATAACAGGCTCATTAAAAGTTTAGAATAAAAAAAGTTTAGATTATTAGTGAGAAATTTTAGATGTTGGAGTCTCTTAGTGTGAAATATTAGAGTTTGGGTCTCTTGAATCCATTGTTGCTTTTGGCTTGGATATTTAGTTCTGTCCTTTTTTATCTCCACCAATGCACCTGAAATCCCTTGGCCTCTGGCCTTCATCATTTCATATTTGTGTTACTCCTCCTCCTCCACTCACTTTCTTTCTTTCTTGCTATGTTCTTGGGCTAAGAATATGAACATAAATTAAAAAAAAACAACAGCTCGCCATGTGATCAGGAAAAGAGGAAGCCTATTTAATAGAAATGCTACAAACATTTGTCAGAAAATTTCAAGGCATCCAACGTGGCCTGAGAGATAATATACGAGGTTAAGGTGCTTGTCTTGCACACTGCCAGCCTTGGTTCAAACCTTTATATCACATGGTTCCACGCTCTCCCCCATCTCTGGGCACTCCTCATCCAATCCATTTGTGAGTGGCCCAAGTTCTCCTAAGCACTGGCAGGAGTGAACCCTCAATAAATAAAAACAGCACATTCTATTTAAAGTTTCCACCCTACCTACTGCTCAAGTTATGTATGTGCAGGCCTCGAGAAGGCTGCCTTTGGTGGAAACTGAGGCACCACACAAGACAGTGACAATTATCCAGAAGGGCTGGCTGGGGAGGGGCAGTCTGTTCTGCTCACCTCACTGACAGCCAAGATTTTGCTGATGCTCAGAGTTCCTGTTGTTCCAACCTCCTTGACTCCCAGTTACTGATAACAACTAATGAGGGAGGTAAGAATGGTGACAATGAGCAATTTAATTTCTTTAGTTTCTTCTCGGCTCTACCCACAATGGGGTTCAACCTATTCCCTGAGGTGACTGATACTGGCCCGATGGCTCAGTCATGGAGTGATTTAAAAATACCAAGGCTCATTGTTCTTACAGCAGTTCTTCAGATTGCCTTCTATTTTTTAAGTTGTTCTGTTCTGAATTTAATGAGATATGTACCTAAAATATTACTCTGAATAATTTATCACTTCTGAAGTCCAAAATATGACCTTATTAGAAGGAATTATAATATAAACATTTTATATTACTGACTTCTGAAGTTTGAAATATGATGTCAGAAGCAGGAATTTTAATATAAACAATTTTTACCACAAAAAGACAATATGATATCAGAATCATGGCTCATGACCACACTGATTCTGAAAATAATGGCCATTCTGAATTCAGCATTAAGCATTACGACGTCACAGTTTTTGTGGTAAAATAGATAGTTATGACTTCTGAAGTCCAAAATATGCAGGAATTCTAATATAAACATTTCTCACAACATTAAGACAATATGATGTGAGAATCTTGACTTATGATCACACTGGTTATGAAAATATTGGCCATTCTGAATTCAACATCATTTATTATGAAGTCAATATTTTGGGGCTAAAAAGGTATTTCTGACTTCTGAAGTTAGAAATATGATGTAAGAGGCAACAATTCTAATATAAATATTTTTCACCGCAATTAGACAATATGTTGTCAGAATCATGACTGATGTTCACACTGGTTATGAAAATATTGGCCATTTTGAATTCAACATCATGGGTTATGATGTTGCAGTCTTTGGGCTGAAATGGACAGTTCTGACTTCTGAGTCTGAAATATGACCTAAGAAGCAGGAATTATAATATAAACATTTTTGGGACCGGCGAGGTGGCGCTAGAGGTAAGGTGTCTGCCTTGCACGCCCTAGCCAAGGAAGGACTGCGGTTCGATCCCCTGGGGTCCCAATATTTGGGACTCAATTTGAACTCAATATTATGAATTATGACCTAACAAGCAAGAAATTTGTTGTCTAAATTTTGACCACATTAAGACAATTGTAATGTCAGAATCATGACTCATTGTCATGTTCAGACTCATGTCCGTTCAGAATTCAACATTATGAATTATGATTTCACAATCATGATCTACATTGACATTTGTGGCTTCAGAACATCGAACTATGACCGTCAGAAGCAAGAAATTTTTTTACTGTACCTCCTCTTTCTATACAGTCAGTGTAAAGAACACAGCCTGTGGTAAAAATTGGGAGGCCTTATCTTTTCTTTTTTGATTTTTTTAAACATATATATATATATATATAATCCTTCACCAGTGCAACATTTCCATAACCAATATCCCAAGTGTCCTTCCTCCCCACCCTACACCGGCCTGTACACTAGACAGGCTTTCTACTTCCCTCATTCAGTCACATTTAGTTATGATAGTTCTCAGTGTAATTATTTCTGTGACTGCACTAAACAATCCCTGTGTGAGCTTCATATCAGGAGCTGGACCCCCCAGTCCTCCTGTATTTTGTCTCTGAGAATCTTTACACAAATGTTTTTCATTTTTCTCAAAACCCATAGATGAGTGAGACCATTCTGTGTTTATCTCTCTCCCTCTGACTTATTTCACTCAGCATAATAGATTCCATATACATACATGTACAGGAAAATTTCAAGACTTCATCTCTTCTGAGGGCTGCATAATATTCCATTGTGTATGTGTACCATAGTTTCTTTAACCATTCTTCTATTGACGGGCATCTTGGTTGTTTCCAGAGTCTTGCTATTGTAAATAGTGCTGCAATGAATATAGGTGTGAGAAAGGGATTTTTGTATGGTAATTTTGTGTTCCTAAGGTATATTCCCAGGAGTGGTATAGCTGGGTCATATGGGAGCTCGATTTCCAGTTTTTGGAGGAATCTCAATATTGCTTTCCATAAAGGTTGTACTAGATGGCATTCCCACCAGCAGTGGATAAGAGATCCTTTCTCTGCACATCCCGCCAACACTGCTTGTTCTCATTCTTTGTGAAGTGTGCCAATCTCTGTGGTGTGAGGTCGTACCTCATAGTTGTTTTGATTTGCATCTCCCTGATGATTAGTGATGTGGAGCATTTTTTCATGTAACTTTTGGCCATTTGTATTCCCCCCCCCTGTTTTTTGTTTTTTTTTTTTTTTGGTTTTGGGGTCACACCCGGTGGTGCTCAGGGGTTACTCCTGGCTGTCTGCTCAGAAATAGCTCCCAGCAGGCACGGGGGACCATATGGGACACCGGGATTTGAACCAACCACCTTTGGTCCTGGATCAGCTGCTTGCAAGGCAAACACCGCTGTGCTATCTCTCCGGGCCCTGTATTTCTTCTTTGTCAAAGTGTCTGTCCATTTCTTCTCCCCATTTTTTGATGGGATTAGATGTTTGTTTCTTGTAAATTTCTGTCAGTGCCTTGTATATTTTGGAGATTAGCCCCTTGTCTGATGGGTATTGGATGAATAGTTTCTCCCACTCGGTGGGGGGCTCTTGTATCCTGGGCGCTATATATTTTGCGGTGTAGAAGCTTCTCTGTTTAATATATTCCCATCGGTTAATCTCTGCTTTCTCTTGCTTGGAGAGTGCAGTTTCCATAAACACTTAAGATGAGGAGACTGAAGACAGCTTTGGGGGTTAGTGCATGGATATAGATTTGGGGTTAATGTCTCACCTGCAGAAGACATTTGCTATGCATCTCTTCTATCTGATTACTCTTTAGTATTCAATGATTGAATGAGTGAGAGCCTTTCCTGAGTTCTGTGTGTCTTTCTAGCAATTATTTGAACTGGAGGAGAGTATTCTTGGTTTTATTATCTCTTGATTAGGAATATACAATTATTTGGGCTTGCAAAGCACATCTGAAAACTGAGAAGGCGGGCAGAATGAACTAATAAATCTCAGAATCATGGGCTTACCTTGGGTTTGGTGGCTGACCTAAGAATTACCTGACAATCTTGAGACACTGAGCTCTTAACATGTATAATCTGACTCTATCCCTTGGTAGATAGTGTCAGAATTGAGTTGAAGTTTTATCTATTCTGCTGCTGAGAATCGCTTGTTGGTGTGTAAAGCCTCCATGCATCTGTTTGATATTGGAAACTAATAAAATAATAGATCAGAAGTCCATTTCATTTGACTAGATTATCTGTTTGGGGTGTTATAGATTTGAGATCAATGTGTAAACTGTGCTGAGTGCCTTACTGAAGTCTCGGAAAATAAACTGCTTCCAACCTCATACAGGATGTTAGACTTAATTTATAAAAAATCTTAACATAAACACCACTTTCAGTGTTTGTTAGTTCTCCCATTTCAGGCATGTAATGATGCTACACTGATGTAGACAGATTAGATAGGGAACAAAGATAGTGAAAAAAAACCAAATGTCAGTCCATGCTGTGTCAGCTGGCTTTGACTGGGTCACACACATTCGTTCCAGACACTCAGTGATGTCCATGTCAGAAGAAATGGAAACTGGGACCACCAATCACCACTGTGAATCTTGTTCCACATCCTATGCACACCAATATGAACCACCAAATATCTCCAAAAATTTGCTTGCATCCATCAAGCCCCAACAACATCTCCAATTACTGAACACATTTCTGTGATAAGTAACTTCAGGCTATAATGAAAAGGCCCTGAAATACAGGTTTGAGCTCCTAAGCCACTCTATACTTGGACCACTTGGTTTTAGAGTACTTTGTGCCTTCAAATAAAACTATTAATTAGCTTTATATTTTACCGGTGTCTAGATCAATTCTTTGTAATATTGAGAACCTGGGAAGATATCATCCCCCACTGGCAATGCCACTATAGGCACTACCAAAGTTTCAGGATCCATCTCCACTAATCTGAGTTCCCTCTTACCATCCAGCCTCCCTTGTAAAATACAACTATTATTCCTTCTTAATATTTGGTATTAAAATTAGTTTAAATTTTTTATTAATTATTTCTTTATTTAAACACAGTGGTTACAAAAATACTCATAGCTGGGTTTCTGTCATTCAATGTACACCACCCGTCAACAGTGACACCTTCCCACCATCAATGATGAATATTCCATCCTAATTTTTTATTTTATTTCAAGATTTTTTTGTAGTTTAGAAAAAGATCATTTTCATACTGATGTTTATAATTTTGATTTACAAAGTTACTACAACGTCAATATTAACAAGGGGTCCAGTTCCCTCTACCACTGGCCTTTTATGAGCTCTAATACACCTCTTCTTTCCCACCAACCACTCAATCATTACATGGTAATCTCAGGTTTGAAGTCAAGGCCAAGGGTTTGTCAACATTTAATATTATCTATTCATTTCTTTTGTTTCTCTATCACAGATGAGGAAGATTATCTTTTATTGGTCCTCACTCTAGCTTATTTACCTTAACATGATACCCTGCAGTTCCAACCAAGGTGCAGCAGGGCAGATCATAAACGAGGTCTGATAGATCAGTTACAAGATGAAGCACATAAATTAAATAATTGAGTCAATGAGTGATTAAATGACAATTTACTCAATACAAATCTGAAGGCACAATAATAAAGGCAACTGTTGTCACAAAAGAATGGGTGTTGAGGATTTGCCTGGGCAGTATATATTTCCACATAGAAAGATTAAGAAACATTAAAAAAAACTTAGTTACTACTAAAAAAAATTTCTCTCTAGGTGACAAATGCCATATTCTGAACAAGTTTTCATTTTTACAAGGTAGATTTTTGAGGCATTACATGGGGGACTATCTGTGCAGGGAAGTCTGTGGATTTGGTCTACAATGACACCCATGCCCTTGTGAGATCATAGATGGCATTAACTCACAAGTCTACAGGCTAGATGAACTAAATCCTTAAGTCTACAGGCTGGATGGATCTCTTTGAATTATTTCCTCTACCTTCTTTTGTAATTAAGCTTCAGAATTGGGGTAGTGATCTAGTTCCTGTATCTGCTTCCTGAGGACATTGGGATGTAGAGATGAAGAGAAGAATATCAGAAATAAAACTTCAGCATATTGGTTGTTGAGCTTTACAACATATCAGTTGACTCATCTGTTGGATGAAAGAAACAAGACATTTTAGCAGCCAAGGACCAAGCATTTGCAAAGGAGAATGTCAGTTTAAAGTATTAGGAAAAGTATCAGCCTTCTGAACCAAGATCAGATGTTTAATTTCCAACTGCACAATTTGGGACTCAAGAGTTTGTATTAGTTAAGTGGTAAATCTATTTCTAATTTGTCCTAGGCAATCAGCAACTATTTCAAACTTATCAACACAAAGCACCACTATTCACACAAGAGAAGCGCACACATTTCCCCTGGATTGGGGAAAGTCTTTCTAATTTATAAATTGAAAGCTTCTACTTTTAGCTGTCAGCCAACTTTAGTTTTCACTGAATGGCTTCCATGAACGTTGTTAAGGCTTTACTTTCCTTCACTAGTGTTCGCACTAAATTCCAAGCTTGGATGTGCATGGCAGAGCCAGTTATTCCTGTTCTGATTCCTGTTAGAATTCCAATGAAAAGAAACAAGAATCCTGGACTATCTATTTTTGTTCTACGATGAACAAGGGTAGAAATAGGCTTTCCATTATACAAAATTAATTTCAGAAGTGGGAAAGACCAGTTTGAGTATCATGTAAATAAGAATGCAGGTTACATGCCAATTAGGTTGGAGGCATTGAAAAGGCTGGGTATGACAATGATAACAGAGCCCCATTCTTGAATGGCTGTATATTTGTCTCACTCATTTTATCTACCAAATGTCCCTCTATAGCAGTTGCTGTGGCAGGTATCAGAGACGTTGGCTTAGAAGAATGGAAAGTGGGAATGGAGCAATGATATTTGGTGCCTCTGGTAGGGAGTTTACCTGCACAGGGTGACTCAACTTGGATCCCACCACCCTCGATGGTCCCAAGAGTCTGCCAGAAGTGATCCCTAGATCAAAGGCAGGAGTAAGCTCTGAGCACTACTGGGTATAGCACTCAAATAACTTGTATTGTGTGCAAAAAATTCTGGTCAACCTCTGTGTAGTCAGCAAAGTATTTTAGGCAAAAAAAACAGGCTCATCAAAAAAGAATGGCATATCTAGCTTATGTTTTCTTTTCTGTGTGAAAATGACTAGAGGATATTATATTTCCATGGAACAGAGAAAGTGTGTGGTTATGTGTAGTCAGAAGTTTGGTTAAACAAAGAAATTGGGAATAAACAAGATAGGCCATGAGTACTTTTGTTTCCATCGAAGATAGAGTGTGGTAGTTAAATTAAGTCTAATGTTTTTGAATACTGAAGCTTAACTATTAAATTCAGTCGCAAATTGTAGGTAATGCCCATCTTGATACTGAATTTCGTTTATCAGGAGCAATTATCTGGGAATATTGCGTGGCCAAGGCTACAACCATTTGGTGAAAATAGCCAGTATAGGAATAAGAATTCAGTCTACAGGGCAGGGTCACAAATACTTCTATCAGTATATGGAGGTAGAGGGGAGTATAGGGCACCAAAGAAAAGAGTGTGAGTACTGAGCTTGGAAAATAGATTGAAGAAAGAGGCAAGATATAAGTCTTGTTATAAGGATACTTTCAAAGGTAAGAAATCTGACAGCGGGCTCCCTGTGTGTGACACCAGGCGGGGAAAATCCGCGAAAGTACACCGGCCCAGTGGGGCTCAACTGTGAAAGACTGTGAGTGTGACCTGTCTATGTCTGTCTACTGTCCTCTTGCGTGAAACTCTTGCGATTGGGGCAAAAAGAGCCTCCAGAAACCTCGCTCGCCCAGACGCCATTTTCAGGGAGGGACTTCAGAGCATAAAAACCGGCTAAGCTTTGCAAAACCCGGCTCCCTGTGTGTGACACCAGGCGGGGAAAATCATCGAAAGTATGTCTGTCTACTGTCCTCTTGCGTGAAACTCTTGCGAGTGGGGCAAAAAGAGGCTCAGAGGAGCACGGCCGCTCCGCTTCGCTACGCGGCCGTGCACTCTTTCTAAGGAAAGAACTCCATTGCAACAAGAAGGAAAAATCACACTAAGAACGGCGCTATATCACAGAAGCACACATTTCTCTCTGGACTGTCTTCTCTGTTGCATGCTCGGGCCTAAGATTTGACCCAGTGTGAGGCTCCATCCACGGAGGACTCCCCTCCCTTAGAGGCAAGTCAGCCCATCCAGAAAGGGAGGAGCCAGAGGAGTGTGCTGCCTACATCATATAGACAATGAATACCACCACAACACGTAGAAAAACCCACAATACAAGTGTGACAATGGGGAAACAACGCAGGCCAGCATCAGACATAGAGAATGAAGATGACAATTCTGAGGACCAGATAATGACTGAACAACTAATCAACCTCTCAGATAAGGACTTTAGACTAGCAATATGGAAGGTGCTCAACAGACTCCAAGAAACCATGGATCGAGTTGAACAGAACACTAATAAGAACCAAGAAAATATGAAGGCAGAAATGACAAAACTCCAAACTGAAATAACATGTCAACTAACAGGACTGAAAAAGTCAGTAAACGAAGTGAATGACAAAATGGATAAGCTCTGGGACAGGGTATCAGAAGCTGAGAATAGACTTGGTGCTGTGGAAGATGAGATACATAACAATTCCATACAGCAGGAGAGATTGGACAAAAAACTTAAAGCAAATGAGCAGACAATGGAAAAATTAGTCAAAGAATGGGAACAGACGAAAATAGAAGTCTATGATAAGATCAACAGAAACAACTTAAGAATCATTGGAGTCCCAGAGACCCAGGAAGAAAATTTCCAGGAAGAATCAATGGTCAAGAACATCATTAAAGAGAAACTTCCAGAGCTAAAGAATATATGTGATCAAATCCTGCATGCCCGAAGAGTACCAACCAAAAGAGACCCCAGAAAAACCACCCCAAGACACATCCTAGTCACAATGACAAATCCCACAGATAGAGACAGAATTCTGAAAACAGCAAGATCAAAAGGGGAAATCATGTTCAAGCAAGCTTCCCTGAGATTTACAGCAGACCTGTCACCAGAAACACTCAATGCCAGAAAGCAGTGGTGGGATATTGTGACAAGACTGAATGAAATGAATGCTTCACCCAGAATACTATACCCAGCAAAACTCACTTTCCGGTTTGATGGAAGAATACATGGTTTCACAGACAAAAAACAGCTCAGAAACTTCACAGACACAAAACCAGTCTTAAGAGAAAAACTGAAAGACCTAATCTAAGACAAGACTACCCAAAAGACACACCAAATTTTGAAATAAAGATGGCGTTAAATCCCAGGACAATTCTTTCTCTCAACGTCAATGGACTAAATGCACCAGTTAAGAGACACAGAGTGGCTAAATGGATCAAAAAACTCAATCCAACATTCTGCTGCCTACAAGAAACGCACCTGAATAGTCAGAACAAACATAGACTCAAAATAAAAGGCTGGAGAAAAATTATCCAAGCAAACAACACCCATAAAAAAGCTGGAGTGGCCATACTAATATCAGATAATGCAAACTTTATACTCAGGAAGGTTGTAAGGGACAAAGACGGACATTTTATATTAATCAAGGGGTACGTAGAGCAGGAAGAATTCACTCTCCTAAACATATATGCACCGAATGAGGGGCCAGCAAAATATTTAATACAACTGTTGACAAATCTGAAAAATAATATCAACAACAACACAATAATTGTGGGGGACCTTAACACGGCTTTGTCAACACTGGACAGGTCAACCAGACTGAAACCCAACAAGAATATACTAGACCTGAGGAGAGAAATGAAAGAAAGAGGCCTAGTGGATCTATATAGGACACTCCATCCCCAGAAACCTGGATACACATTCTTCTCCAATGTACATGGGACATTCTCCAGGATAGACTACATGCTGGCACATAAAACATACCTCCATAAGATCAAGAGGATAGAAATTTTGCAGACTACCTTCGCTGACCACAAGGCTCTGAAATTATTTGTGAACTCCAAAGGGACTCAGAAGAAACACTTTAACACCTGGAAGTTAAACAGCCTCATGCTCAATAACCAGTGGGTCCGAGATGAAATCAAGGAGGAAATAAAAAGGTTCCTGGAAACAAATGACAATAAAGACACAAACTCTCAGAACTTATGGGACACAGCAAAAGCAGTACTGAGAGGAAAATTTATAGCTTTGCAAGCACACATCAGGAAGGAAGAAGGAGCTTACCTGAGTAGCTTAATGACACAGCTAATAGAACTAGAAAATGCTCAACAAAAGGACCCAAGAATAGGAAGACAGAAGGAAATAACAAAGCTGAGAGCAGAAATCAACGAAGTGGAAACTCAAAAAACAATCCGAAAGATCAACGAAAGCAGAAGTTGGTTCTTTGAAAAAATAAACAAGATTGATAGACCACTGGCAAACCTAACAAAGAAAGAGAGAGAGAGAAACTTGATAACTCGTATCAGGAATGAAAAAGGAGAGATCACTACTGATATGACAGAGATTCAAAGGGTAATCAGAAACTACTTTGAAAAACTCTACGCCACTAAAAATGAGAACCTGGAAGAAATGGATAAATTCTTGGACTCTTATAATCTTCCACGGTTGAAGGAAGAGGATGTAGCATATCTAAACACCCCCATCACCATTGATGAAATTAAAACAGTAATCAAATGTCTGCCAAAAAACAAAAGCCCAGGTCCAGATGGATTCACTAATGAATTCTATCAAACTTTCCAAGAGGAACTACTGCCAATCTTGGCAAGACTCTTTCATGAAATTGAACAAACAGAAACACTTCCAAATAGCTTTTATGAAGCCAACATCACCTTGATAACTAAACCAGACAGAGACGCTACCAAAAAAGAAAATTACAGACCAATATCACTGATGAATGCAGATGCAAAGATCCTCAACAAAATCCTGGCAAATAGGATTCAATGCCTCGTTAAGAAGATCATCCACTACGATCAAGTAGGTTTCATCCCAGGAATGCAAGGCTGGTTTAACATCCGTAAATCTATCAACATAATACACAACATCAATAACAAGAAAAATAAAAACCACATGATCATATCAATAGATGCAGAGAAAGCATTTGATAAGGTCCAACACCCATTCTTGATCAAAACTCTCAGCAAGATGGGAATGGAGGGAACCTTTCTCAATATAGTGAAGGCCATCTACCACAAGCCAGTGGCAAATATTATCCTCAATGGAGAAAAACTGAAAGCCTTCCCTCTAAATTCTGGCACAAGACAAGGCTGTCCTCTCTCACCACTCCTATTCAACATAGCACTGGAAGTACTTGCTATAGCGATTAGGCAAGAAAAGGATATCAAGGGAATCCAGATAGGAAAGGAAGAAGTCAAGCTCTCACTGTTTGCAGATGACATGATACTCTACTTAGAAAACCCTAAAGACTCTATCAAAAAGCTTCTAGAAACAATAGACTCATATAGCAAGGTGGCAGGCTACAAAATTAACACACAAAAATCAATGGCCTTTCTATATACCAATAGTAATAAGGATGAAATGGACATTAAGAAAACAACCCCATTCACAATAGTGCCACACAAACTCAAATATCTTGGAATCAACTTGACTAAATATGTGAAGGACCTATACAAAGAAAACTATAAAACTCTGCTCCAAGAAATAAGAGAGGACACACGGAAATGGAAACGCATACCCTGCTCATGGATTGGCAGGATTAACATCATCAAAATGTCAATACTCCCCAAGGCATTATACAGATTTAATGCCATCCCTCTAAAGATACCCATGACATTCTTCAAAGAAGTGGATCAGACACTTTTGAAATTCATTTGGAACAATAAACACCCTCGAATAGCTAAAGCAATCATTGGGAAAAAGAATATGGGAGGAATTACTTTTCCCAACTTTAAACTGTACTACAAAGCAACAGTTATCAAAACAGCATGGTATTGGAATAAGGATAGGTCCTCAGATCAGTGGAATAGGCTTGAATACTCAGAAAATGTTCCCCAGAGATACAACCATCTAATTTTTGATAAAGGAGCAGGAAATTCTAAATGGAGCAGGGAAAGCCTCTTCAACAAGTGGTGTTGGCACAATTGGATAGCCACTTGCAAAAAATTAAACTTAGACCCCCAGCTAACATCATGTACAAAGGTAAAATCCAAATGGATTAAAGACCTCGATATCAGCCCCAAAACCATAAGATATATAGAACAGCACATAGGCAAAACACTCCAGGACATTACAGGCATCTTCAAGGAGGAAACTGCACTCTCCAAGCAAGTGAAATCAGAGATTAACAGATGGGAATATATTAAGCTGAGAAGCTTCTGCACCTCAAAGGAAATAGTGCCCAGTATACAAGAGCCACCCACTGAGTGGGAGAAACTATTCACCCAATACCCATCAGATAAGGGGCTAATCTCCAAAATATACAAGGCACTGACAGAACTTTACAAGAAAAAAACATCTAACCCCATCAAAAAATGGGGAGAAGAAATGAACAGACACTTTGACAAAGAAGAAATACACATGGCCAAAAGACACATGAAAAAATGTTCCACATCACTAATCATCAGGGAGATGCAAATCAAAACAACGATGAGATACCACCTCACACCCCAGAGAATGGCACACATCACAAAGAATGAGAATAAACAGTGTTGGCGGGGATGTGGAGAGAAAGGAACTCTTATCCACTGCTGGTGGGAATGCCGTCTAGTTCAACCTTTATGGAAAGCGATATGGAGATTCCTCCAAAAACTGGAAATCGAGCTCCCATACGATCCAGCTATACCATTCCTAGGAATATACCCTAGGAACACAAAAATACAATACAAAAACCCCTTCCTTACACCTATATTCATTGCAGCTCTATTTACCATAGCAAGACTCTGGAAACAACCAAGATGCCCTTCAACAGACGAATGGCTAAAGAAACTGTGGTACATATACACAATGGAATATTATGCAGCTGTCAGGAGAGATGAAGTCATGAAATTTTCCTATACATGGATGTACATGGAATCTATTATGCTGAGTGAAATAAGTCAGAGAGAGAGAGAAAAACGCAGAATGGTCTCACTCATCTATGAGTTTTAAGAAAAATGAAAGACACCCTTGTAATAATAATTTTCAGACACAAAAGAGAAAAGAGCTGGAAGTTCCAGCTCACCTCAGGAAGCTCACCACAAAGAGTGATGAGTTTATTTAGAGAAATAACTACATTTTGAACTGTCCTAATATTGAGAATGTATGAGGGAAATGTAGAGCTTGGTTAGGGTACAGGCGGGGGTTGGGTGGGGAGGAGGGAGATTTGGGACTTGGGTGATGGGAATGTTGCACTGGTGATGGGTGGTGTTCCTTTTATGACTGAAACCCAAACACAATCATGTATGTAATCAAGGTGTTTAAATAAAAAAAAAAAAACAGCCTCTGGATCAATCACTTCAGGGGAAATTAGCCCAAGTTCATCCTCAGATAGTAGTTTCAGCTGTAGGATAGAAATAAGTAGCAGGCCCTCCTGAGTTTACATCTCTAGGGATAACTCTGCAGATGCTATAAGATTTGGGGCAGGAACGATTTGGAACCAGAAGAGATTGCTTAGAACCAGTCAAGCACCAAAAGGACATAAAAAAAAAAAAGAAATCTGACAGCTCCCTGCAGGAATTCTCTGATAATTTGTTTGTACATTTATTTGCATTTGGTGAAATTTACTTCAGGTATCAAATCATTGGTGCATTGGAGATGTACTGTTATCTTATGATAAGTGGTAAAGGGCCTTGGTTAAAAAAATAAGCAAAAGGTGGTATTGAGTTGCAGGGAAAGAGAATAGAAAATAAGTGCATTGGGCCCGGAAAAATAGCACAGCAGTGTTTGCTTGCAAGCAGCCGATCCAGGACCTAAGGTGTTTGGTTTGAATCCCGGTGTCCCATATGGTCCCCTGTGCCTGCCAGGAGCTATTTCTGAGCAGACAGCCAGGAGTAAACCCTGAGCACCACTGGGTGTGGCCCAAAAACAAAAAAAAAATAAGTGCAGATGATAAGGCATTTGAGTTAAGCAACATTTAAGCATAATTAAAATTGTACTTGAATTGGAGCAAGTTAATAAGCAGTACGCTATTACTGGAGTAGTAAGATGACAAAATGAGCAGAGTACTCTTACCGTTAGAGTGGGCACCACCATTGTGGACTAGATTTTACCATCTGATGATTATCTTCAGGTCACTGACTACTTCACAGGTGTATGCTGGTTGCTTTTCAGAAGCAAACCCGGAGGAGGAAGAAGTTTCAGACATCAAGTCCTCTTCCAGATCTGACATCAACTTGCACTCATCCTCCTCATCCTCGTCCTCAATCTCGTCCTCATCCTCGTCCTCAATCTCGTCCTCAATCTCGTCCTCATCCTCGTCCTCATCCTCGTCCTCGTCCTCATCCTCATCCTCATCCTCGTCCTCATCTTCGTTCTCCAAGGATTCTATGCAGAATAGTTATGAGGCAGTTAGGGAGTAAAATAACAAGTTAAGGGTCTTTCCAATTGGAATGTAAAGGTTTAGTACTTCCCAAAGGAATACCCTGTGACCCCACTAAGACCCAGCTCCCAGGTTGTAAGAGAGTGTTGGGAGAGTTAAAGTCTGTATTGGCAAATGAAAATGATCATAGTCTCGGAGGATTTTTGAGTTCAAGATAGGACAGTGTGCCAAGAGGTGGAGGTTCAGTGGTGTCTGTGAGAAGAAAGGGATACCCCCTCCTTGTACATGGGTACAGTGGGAAATAAGATAGGGGAGCCCCTGCTGTGATGTGATGTGGTGGTGAGATGAAGTTGCTGGAGAAGTTGAGGCCACTCTTCTGTATCTTTTTGTACTCCTTGAACTAAGTTGCTATCTTGATGGTGCAGTGTCCTCAATTAAGATTTCCACAGGACAGTGGCTGGCATGCAGAGTAGAACTCGTACTTAATATTGAGAGCTCGAGACTGTTGGTGTGATTGGAGACAGCAGAGGAAAGCAAACGTCAGGTAAGTCTGTTTTTGTTCTTATGAACACTTCTGCCCTTGTAAGTATTAGTCTCTTAGATTTCTCTTCATTTCTGTTAAATATTGAATGCCCCTTCTAATAATTGGTTTCAAGGTGGTTATGGGCTTTTAAGGACTTATTTTCTTTATCTGTTCTGTGGGGAAGAAACCTAGTGATGCTCTCAGGTTACTCCTGCCTCTGCACTCAGGAATCATTCCTGGAGGTGCTCAGGGGACCATATTTATGGGTGCTGGGTATAGTACTGGGTTAACTACATGGAAGTAAAATGTCCTACTCCTACAAATGCCCTACAATCTCTCCAGCCTCTCTATGATTTTTGAGGGAAGTTTGGACTCAGTGGTATTCTGGGACCACTCCTGGCACTGTGCTTAGGAGTCGCTCCCAGTGATGCTCAGTACATATATGCAGTGTGGGAAGTCAAATTTGTGCCTCCTGCATGCCCTGCATGCCTCATGCAAAGCATGTGTTTAGCCTGTTGTTATTTCATTCTCTCTCTTTCTTCTCCCTCCTGTCCCTGGAAATGGAGGAAATGGAAATTGATGGGGTCAAGGAAAGAAATAGGCATGTGGTTCAGGAAAGCAAAAAGTAATAGCAAAGTTAGAGAGACAAACACATAATAATAGTTTGCAATGTCAGCATGATCTTGAAGACTGCTGAAGTGGATGTTACTTTAAAGGAGGTTAAATTTTTAATTAGATTATTATAGTGGACTGATTCACCCTACACCCTGATCTCGACCATCTGAAGTGAGTTCTGAGACAAAAATGTGTTACACTTCATTTAGGATCAATGTTTTGATCTGGTGAGAATTTTGGGACTGAATTAGAGGCAAGTAAACTGGGAGTCCTTAGAGACAATTGGTGAGCAATTGCAGAGGTGACTCCACATTTTTGATTAACCTAAAGTAATTTTTTAAAAAGAATCAAGAATATCTAAGAGGAAAAGATGAAATGACAGGCATAAACTTCATTCAGACACTCTAAGGGTCCCCAGAATGGTTAAGACAATGTGGCTTTAGCCACTATGGCCAGAGTTTGAAATGTGTAAATAGTGTCCGCCCAGACAAATTGGGCCTAAGTGATTGAAGCCCCAAGCTACATGAAGGAAAATCCTACAAATTTATCTGGCCTTGGTGATTAACATAGGCTTGGGCAGATAAACCAAACAATATGCATAAACTCGAATAGAGATGCTGGAGGCTTTGACCAAGGACAATACAGGAGAGAAATGATTCCACAACCTGTCTGTATTTGCATCTGAAATTATTCATTCAAAGATGAAGTGAACCAATGGGAAGGGAGAAAGTACATTGCTGTGCCCTCCGGGTATGTGTTCATGGTTTTGCAGACATCACATGGTCACCCAAGCATCACCAGATACTGCCTTGGAGACCCCCAAGTACTGTCTGTAGCCTAGGTAATCTCTGGCACTTCAAGGCTTAAACAGCATTATGTCCTTAGCCCCTTGCATTGACACATTTTGTCAGTTGACTGAGAATCATCCTTGAGGTTCATGGGGTGCCTGAGAATATCTTGGGAGAAGTAACCCCCGAAAAGACGTGACCAAATACCAAGATAATGTCTCAGTGGATTTATCTTTTAATACCAACAATACCATTTGATACCATTAATGACAGAATGAAATTAGGCCAGATAGTTCTAGAAGGTAAATAACAAAATAATATAGAGGCTCATAAAGTGAGGAAATTAAAGTTTTTCCACATAAATGTGGAAAATGAGGACAAGTGATCAGAGGTAGATCTTGGTACCTACGAATGGAAGTTGAGGATTTCTATATGAGTAAACTTTTCCACACACATAATATTAGGGAACATTTAAAGAGCCAAAGAGATAGAACAGGTGTTAAGGCACCTGCAGTGCAAATAGTCTTCCCTAGTTTTATTCCCCGATAACCATATGTCCCTGACAATCACTATGTGCAACCTTAGAGATTCCCAAGCACTGGATGGGTGGCTGGGAAAATAGCCTGTATGAGTCCAGAAAAGAACCAAATCATTGAATTTTTGCATTGAACCACCTGCCAGTTTGACTGAGAATCACCAGGATGGGTTCTGGACTCGTAAACATTGACTGGGAGGCTGACCTGGTGGAAATTTTATTTTACAAGTGATTAGATCCCATAGTAATAACTTGTAAGTTTGTTTTGAGAAATAAAAACCTAGAAAAATATATCTGAGAAATAAAAAACAAGAAAAAATTATACTGGCGATATTAGAAAAGCAAGGAAAAATAAAAAATGTGAGGCTCTATTGAAAACTTGATGCCCTGTGCATATGCAGAGGAAGAGCTGAGGTTATAGTCTTAGCAGGAACAGGGACCATTAAAGCAGGCATGATCAAGAACCAAGGATGCACAGAGGACAGGAGGAGACCCAAAGAACAGATGTAACAAGTAGAACCGTAGAGCAGAGGCCAGGAGTAGAACAAGAGTGCAGAGGCCAGGAAGCTGATTAGTGAGAACCCTTAAGACAGAGCAGCTACTCCAAATGTACCACAGTGGGAGACCATAGCTGGATGTTCAGATTCCCCTGAGAATACAAAAGCAGGATAATAAGTTTTGGAGGTTAGAGCACAATCTGGTGTCTACATGAATACTAGGAAGCGGGGCAGAAAAAAGACAGGACACGGAAAAACACAATGGGATGTAATAAAATGAAGTAAGAGTTTATTTTAGTGGCCTGCTAAGTGACATTGCAGTGGAATATGGGACTCCAAAAGTATTTAAATGCAGTGGAAATGAACAATTGTGCTGATTGAATCTAAGAAGATAATTAGCACCAGTAGTCAAAACTTGCAACTGTGATGAGAATATTCCAGTGGTGTGAAAGTGGATGGAACCCAGTGGTGCTGTGCAAGAGATAGAAGAGGGAAAGACAAACCTCCTTACCTGTAGGAACAAACTGGGATGAGTTCTCAGAGATGGAGTCCATTTCCATTATTTCTTTGTTCTCCACCAGCATCCTTTTTGGCTTTTTCTTCACTGGATTCTCAAGGTTTTCATCCTGTTTCCTTTTGTTTTCAGGGGCCACATTACACTCTTCTTCATCAGTCTTCATTTCTTGAGAAAACAACCAATATAATCCATTTAAAACAGAATAAAACAACCACAAAGTGACAGGCTTTATTGTGTGTATATATACACATATATATATGTATATATATATATATATACATACACATAGATCTATCAATATGAAGTATTTAAAGAAAAAACTTGAATTTCAATCATAGACCAAGATTTACCATAGACCAACTTGTTTTCAGGCAAAGTAACCTAATTTGAATTCAATTTAAAAAATTTAGTGGAGGGGCCTGAGCAATAGCTCAGCGATAGGGAATTTGCCTTGCACAAGACTGATCCAGGAAGGACCTGGGTTTGGCCCCTAGAGTCCCATATGATCACCCTCACCCGTGGTGATTTCTGGGCACATAGCCAGGAGTAAGCCCTGAGTGTCACCAAAAACCAAAATAATGTAGTGGAGTAATAGTTTTCATTGAATAAAACTTACTTAGAAAGATGTTAGAGGGGAGAAGGAAAGGAGTAAGTGTTTGAGAAAGAATCAGAGGGATCACAGCAATAGTACAGCAGGGAGGGCATTTGCTTTATACATGCACAGTGTGGGTTCAAGCCAGAATTGAACCCATATTGAATCCTGAATCCACATCCCCCTCCCCCATTCCCCAAATAATGCGGAGCGATCCTGAGTACAAAGTCAGGAGCAAATCCTGAGGGCCACAAGCTGCAACATACAAAAATCAAAACAAAATAATGGAACTGGAGCTAGGAAGAGCAAGAAAAGTCATTCAGAGATGTACAAGTGAAATATATGTTCAAGAGAGAACAAGGGCTTGAAGGAGCAAGTCCAACATTAAAGTTCTGTGATAAAAAGTCAATTATCATACATTGTCATTCAGTGCCAATTACCACCTGGGGGTAATCAGCTTTCATTACTCCACAGTGGATAAAAATACAATTAACCACTTTTATTATATTCTTTGTATGCTTTTGGCCACACACAGGCTCCTAGCATTGCACAGGGAAGCATGTGGCATATGAGTCTGTTCTCTTTGATCCTTTTCTTTGCTATTAATGAATATTTTCACAATAAACTATGTCAAATCTATGACATTCTACATAGCCAGTTCAGTGTTGTCTCTAGAATAATTGGCTTTTATTTAACCGTTTTATTGAGGAAGCAAGATTTTGCAATATTGTTCATCCCATTTTTCTTTCTTTTTTTTTTTTTTTTGTTTTTTGTTTTTTGGGTCACACCCGGCAATGCTCAGGGGTTACTCCTGGCTGTCTGCTCAGAAATAGCTCCTGGCAGGCACGGAGGACCATATGGGACACCGGGATTCGAACCAACTACCTTTGGTACTGGATCGGCTGCTTGTAAGGCAAACGCCGCTGTGCTATCTCTCCGGGCCCTGTTCATCCCATTTTTCATGCATACATCATTGCAACACCAGAGAGTCTGCTTCCAGGCAAGAGTCCCAAGGATCTCTTCTGAGCTCCTCCCATGTAAGCTCAGTTTTATAGACAAAAATCTCCTCTCCTACTATAAGGAGGTCAATATAAATCTTATATGACAACTCCAGAGGAAAATAAAGCAAAATAAACATACTGACCAAGATCTCTATTGAATAAAGCTACAAAATTCCTGAACAAAACATGAGAAAGTAAAATACAAGGATGGACAGATAGTACAGGGGTTAAGACAGTGGCTTTTAGTGACCCAGATTCAATTCCAGGCAGTGCACATGGTCCTTCAATCACTGCCAGAGGAGTGTCTCCTGAGAATAAAGCCATAAGGTGGCCTCTGAGGCTAGAACCAAGAGTGGGTCCTGAGCACTGTCAGGTGAGGCACCCACCAAAACAAAGAAACATAATTAGTATAGATATGCTTTATCAATTTAAGAAAGTCATCTGGTGGCAGGCCAAAGAGATAGTACAAGAGTTAAGTGGCTGTATACCAAGAGCTCCTCTTTGTTGGGTATATTTAAGAAAAGCAAGATTTCCTTAAAATATAAAAATAAATGCAATGTACCACATTAGCTGAAACAACAAAAAGGGGAAAAACTTTTGATCATTTTTATAGATGAGGTAGAATCGCATTTTCTGATTGAAGGCAATGCTTGTGCTGCTCCAGGGCTACTAACAATTCTTTATTCAGGGATCACTTAAGGCAATGCTCAGTGTACTATGGGATCAAAATTGGGGTTTCTGTTGAAAAACTTACTAATTATTGAGTCCTGGATGGAGATGGATGATGGCGAGATGGATGTAGGGTGAGGCCTTTCTCAGATGATTTAGGATAGCCATGAGGAAATGATCCACGTTTCAGAAGACATGAAGCTTTATCGATAATAAACCATAGCCACCTAGGCTGACCTTTTTAAGCAAGCTCTCATTAGCTTCCCTGACATCTCCCTGTTTCTGCCAACCACCTCTCTTGCTGAATCCTCTTTCTATCCTCCTGCAGAATCCCCCTTAAGCCCCACCTGGTGAGCAAAACAGGAAGCCAAAGACCCCTTCCAGATGTGGGCAGGTCTGGCTCTCAAGGTGAGCAAAACAGGAAGTTGGGGGAGGGGAGTAACATCTTCCACAAGAAAGTTTAAGCACCTTAACTCATATTATCTCCTTGGCCTGCCTCCAGATGACTTTCTTAAATTGATAAAGCGTATCTATACTAATGATGTTAAGCATTATACTTTTTTTTTTTTTTTTGTAGTTTTTGGGTCACACCCGGCAGTGCTCAGGGGTTACTCCTGGCTTCATGCTCAGAAATTGCCCCTGGCAGGCACGGGGGACCATATGGGATGCTGGGATTCGAACTGATGACCTCGTGCATGAAAGGCAAATGCCTTACCTCCATGCTATCTCTCCAGCCCCAAGCATTATACTTTTTTAAACTTTACTGACTGATTGGTTTTGGGGCCTCACCCAGTGGCGCTCAGGAGTTACTCCTGGCTCTGCACTCAGAAATAGCCCCTGGCTGGCTGGGGTCCATATAGGATGCCAAGAATCAAACCGGGTCCCTTCCCAGTCAGCTGCATGCAAGGCAAACACCCTACACTGTGCTATGTCTCCAGCCTCTAAGCATTATACTTAATGACAAAATGTCCATCATCTCCCCAAGTTCAGAAAAAAGAAAGACAAGAATGTACATGAGTCATCAACAATTTACAGAAACCCAATAAAGTTCTAAGAAGTGCGTAGCATCAGGAAATGTAAGTAAGCATTTTGAAAAGAATGAAATAAAACCAATATTATTCACAGATTATATTGCTGTGTACAAAGAATAAGCAAAGAAATATAAAATTATGTGATAGCAGAATTAGGCTTTTGGGCACAATAAAATCACTTTTTATTTCTGTAGTGTAGCAACACATAGAAAACAAGATTTGAAAAAAATTAAAAAGAGTATCAAAAACTTCAAATACCTAAATGTAATACAGTAAGCTGGAGTACATTACAAAAATTACGAAATATCACAGTGATAAATGCAAGACTTCATAAAATGGAGAAGCCGCTATTCTCACTCAAAACAGTACTACTCTCTCTCCCCTCCCTCACATCTTTTTTTATTTTGCTTGCAAAAATACAATAAAATACAGTAAAACAAAAACTCTTGTTGCCATGGTTGTGGCTGATAAGTGGATCCTCAGCACAACAAAATAAAATTAAGTTTCAAAGACCGGGAGCTGGATGGAATTGGGAGAGAGCATGCCTCAGATAGGCTCAAGAGTACAAGTTTGTCATCTGACAGCACCTCACACGCCTAGTGCCTTCCTCACTGTAGTGCCACCCTTTGTGACTCTTATTCCCAAGCAAGTGTGCCACTGGGTATGCAGCACCACAAGCACTGCATGCAAAGCAAATGAGCACCACAGCTCATATGTGGTAGAGTCCCCCAATGCCCCATATGCACATCATCAAACAGGAAAAAAGACTTAGAAAAGAGTCATTGTTGACAACTCTCCTAAAGTGACCTCTAACACATCAATTTCAAAAGTTCTCTTTAATTTTTGTCTTTGGCCTATTCCTGGCTTTGAACTCGGGGATCACTCCTGATGATCCTTAGAAGAGGTGCAGGAACTGAGTTCAAGTAAGCCAAGTCTGAGGCAAGTATCTTAAGTACTGGACTCTCTCTATAGGTTCCGTTCTCCTCATTTTTGAGTGCCAAAGTTGACAAGGTGATAGTAAAGAGTATCCAGAAATGCAAAGTTTATTATAATTAAGCCAAGTTAATCTTTAGAAAAAGGTCAAATTTTGTGGAGTTTTTCTGCGGGAAATGAAGATTTACTAGAAAAACAGTGTAATTAAAATAATGTAATCATGACCTGAAGCCAGACAAAAGCACCAGAGAAGAGTCTCAAAACTCATATGTAAAATAAGTCAATAACTTACATCACAGGAGCTCTAGCAAAAGATTTGTATTAAGGATAGTGCTTTTCAATAAATCTGTTTGATATGTTCAGAGGAAAACCAAACTTTAATGCATACCTCATCCCAATCCACACACTTATTTGGGATGAATGTGAAATGGAGCAGGAAATTTAGTATATTGTTTTCATTAATTTAGGGTAGGCAAATATTTTAAAGAGGGTCGAAAGAGTACACCTGAAAATAACTGATGAGGGCTGGAGAGATAGTACAGCAGGCTGGTAGGGCACTTGTTCGTGAAACAGACCCAGGTTCAATCCCCAGCACAGCAGCTAAAGGCCCTCCAGGAGTGATCTACATTTATATATTTACATCTATATTAGCCATATATTTGTACAATAAGTATGCCTATGCACTTATACATGCATATGTAAATAGAATATATCCAAACAGGGAGGCTAAACTATATGTAGAAACAGAAATCAGTTAAAATACAGCACTGGTGAAGAGGTTTTATTTTCTATGACTGAAACCCAATGATGAACACATTGTAAACACCATGCTTCAATGAATAAATATTTACAGAAAATAAATTATAGTACATAGAGTTGGAGAGAAAAATACAAGAATAAGATATATATGCATATGTATATGCTGACTCTGGTTTGATTCTCAACATTCCATATTGTCCCCTGAGTACCATCATGTTACTCCTGAGCACAAACCAAAGACTAGCCCTTGAACACCACTGTAGGTGTTCCCAAGACCAAAAAAATTAAAATTAAAAAATACTACACACAGTGTTGTGTGTACCACTTTGATATCATGTCACAAAACTGTACCATCCACTATGTACAATAGTGGAGTCAGAAATTGTTAAGGTAGTTGACTTACATAGAGCAGACCCCATTTTGAAGCCCTATCCTCTGGTCCCCTGAACATCTTATAGACCCAAACCATGCAAAATAATAAAAAAGACAAGCATCCCAATAAAACACTAGCCACAGTCCTAAAAAAGCCCTTTAGAGAAGATTCAGCCAGCCAAACTATAGCTAAATAGGTGCCCAGTGAATTAGCCATCAGAGAAATGCTAGTTGAATCTTAATAAGAAATAACTGAACATTGACCAAAGTGGATGCAATGAAACGATGACCACATAGCAAGTGTGTGTGTGTGTGTGTGTGTGTGTATGTGTGTGTGATTATTAGTGCAATGGGAACTCTTATACATTGGTGAACTTTGATTCCTACACCGAGGCCCAAGGCCAAAACTGAAAGTTTATACAGGACTCCCTCAAGGCGAACTGCAGTGAGAACTACCATGACAATATTACTAAGAGAGAAACAGAATGTGTATCTGAGAGAGAGGCTTGGCATGTTTGAGGAGAGAAACAGAGAAGTTTGTTGGAGGGAAATAGTTATTGTGGTGAAGGATGTTGTACATGCGATGACTGAAATCCAAGAACAAACACTTTGGTACCCCCTTGCTTATATAAATAATTCTTTAAGAGTTGCCAAGGCTACCTACTTGAGATACAGATGTCAATAATTCTCCCATTCTGCTGGCATGGAATCCAGGGTATCTCAGATAAGGACATGTGCTTTATGCCGAGTCACATTTCTGTCTTTTATATAAACTCTGTATGTAAAAACTTAGAATTGGGCTGGAGGGAAGACGACAAAGAAATGAGGGTGTTTGCCTTGTATGCAGCTGATCCAGATTCTATCTCTACCATCCCGTAACATTCCATATCCCCCCACCCCGAGATGAGAAAAAACAAAGATCACTCCTGGGAGACTTGGGTGATTGTATGTTACCAGAGACATAAGTCAGTAACGGGCTAGCCAAATGCCCACTCCAATTCTCTTTTATACAGACTAATTTGCCAGCGGATTGAGAATGATGGGGAAATAATAGTGATCAGCTGGAAGTTTCAACTTGCTAATCCATTAGTGCCTTTAATATACCTGGAGTTAAAGAATAGATTTTCGACATGAGATTAAGATTTATAGTAATAAAGGGAAGTAGCACCAATAATCTATGAAGAAGATCGCTTAATATCATGGGGTGTTCCTTCAGTTACTGACATCTAGCTGGAAACATAAATGAGTTTTTAAAGTCAGTGGCTTTCTGAATGAGGGGATCAAATTTGGAAACGAGTCTGGGTCATGTCATGGCGGCTGCAGTGGGCCTGAATATGGCGATGGCCTGGCCACGTGCAGCCTCGCACGCCCCCTCTCTCAGGCTGCACTGCACCGTGCAGTGGAGGTCCAGCAGGTCTCTGTGGGGTGTAGGGTGAGATCGCTGGCTGCGTGCCTGGGAGGGGATGTGATCTGCCCCCTGGAGGGTGTGCGTCCCACCCCACAGTGCAGCCATGAGGGTCTTGGGCGCAGTCACTGTGCAGAGCTCTCTTCCAAAAGGTTCCTCTGCAGAGGAGTACTAGCGCCTCATTAATGTCTAGAAGGTTTCAACAGCTTCCATCGCCATATTTCTAGCAGTAGTGGAACTTGTGGGTAAGTGGAAGGCTTGAGGGCTAAGAAAGAAGATGGTGAGCCCTGGGGTGCTGGCTCTAAGCCTGAAGACTCCTTAGGCTCGCTCAAAGGAGCTAGGTGTAGGGACTGCCCAGGGAGGGGGCTGTGGAGGGGGAAGGGTCTTCGTGGACTTACAGTAAAAGAAGGTTTCCCCTGGTGCGGCTGAACCGAGGTGAGCCCAAGGAGAGGCCGAAAGGGCCCCTCTGCTACTTACTGGAATCACAGGTTGCCTTGCTGCCAAGGGGGGCACCGCCTCATTTGGAAACGCGAACAGGTCTTGTCAGGGAGCCTGCAGTGGGCCTGAAGATGGTGATGGCGTGGCCACGTGCAGGGTCACCACGCCCTCTCCTTTTGCACAGGCCTCTGCGTGTGTGGGGAATGGGGGGGCTTCCTGCCGGGGGATGTGATCTGCCCTCTGGAGGGTGGGGGGGGCACAGTCGCTGTGCAGAGCACTCTTTTGGAAGGTTCCTTGAGCGTCTCGTTATATTCTAGATTCTTTTTTTTTTTTTTTTGGTTTTTGGGCCACACCCGGTAACGCTCAGGGGTTACTCCTGGCTATGCTCTCAGAAGTTGCTCCTGGCTTGGGGGACCATATGGGACACCGGGGGATCGAACCGCGGTCCGTCCAAGGCTAGTGCAGGCAAGGCAGGCACCTTACCTTTAGTGCCACCGCCGGGCCCATATTCTAGATTCTTGAGAGCCAGGCAAGAAGATGGGAAGCCCTGGGGAAGGGTCTTTGAGGTGCTGCCCATCAGCATGGGAGGATGGTGAGAAGATGGTGGCTACTGTCCCTAGATTGGGGTGACTTGGGGGACCGTGGATCCCTTGGGATTTTCCTTGTTGGTGGATGCCCCCATAGAGAGATGTTTGGGAGAGTGGCGTCAGCTACACAAGGAAAGGAGACTGTGCCGTTGGCCATGTTGGTCGCTTGAGACTGTTGGCCATTGGCCATGTCGGTCCCGAGTCTTGACTGACACAAACTCCAGACAGACTGTGTCTGTCGCTTTCCCTTCAGGCTGGGACTCTTCAATTAGTCCCCATTACTTTCATAGGGAACGTGCCTTGTGGGTGGCTCCTTAGGGTGTGCTGGTTTCTTTCTCTCAGGGTTTTGCCCCTTCGTTAGTTAGTTCCCTGTTCTGTAATGGGGGGGGGCATAGATGGGGACACCCCTTGGGGGTGCGGGCTCCCGGCCATGTTGGTCAACCCTAGCTCTCAGTTGTGGTGCTTGCTTTCCATCCGTGCGGCACCTCTTCCTTTGGTACCCAGAGGAAAGAGGGCCAGAGCAATAGCACAGCTGGTAGGTCATTTGCTTTGCATGTGGCCCAGGTTCCATCCGGAATCCCTATAATGCTTGAGCCCTGCCAGGATTTAATATAGCCCGAAAAATGAGAGACAGAGAGGAGAGAGAGAGAAAGATAAAGAGTGAGCAAGTGAGTGAGAGAGACAAGCACGAGCAAGCAAGTGAGTGAGGGGGTGAGGGAATAGACGGATTGGAGTACAGCAGGTTGCAGTATGACTTCCTCGCCAGACCCAGATTCAACCCCAGCATCACTTTTGGTCTCGAGCCCAACAAATAAATCTGTATTTCTCTAATTAATGACTTGGTTCACCTCTGTAGATCTAGTAGCTATTTTGATATGTCTTATAAGCATATTTTTTACCGTTTTAAATCCACATTGTATTGGCTTCTTTCTCTCAACAATGCGTAGAAGCCTCCGTACTCCGTACTCAGATGGATGCATGAGCTAGACTTTCAGTCAGTGTCTGGTTTCTTGTTAATCTCTGTTAATTGTATCCTTGGATGACAGAATTTCTTAATTTTTTTTTTTAAAAATTTTCCTCCTTTCCTTTTCATTCTTTTAAAACTGTCTTTTGAAATTTTTTCCTCCCTTTATTTCCTCTAATCTTGGTTGGGTTTTTGAAACACATCCTGGCTGTGCTCAAGGCTTTCTCTTGGCTCTGTCTTCAGATATCACTATGGGAGGAGGGAGTTACAGTGCCATTGAACCCAGATTAGCCCCAGGCAAGCAAGTGCCTCACCTGCTGTGCTATTTCTCTGGCTTTGTTGTTGATGATGTCACTGCTCTAATGACAGGTCAAGTACCTACCCATCTGGGGTGCTCAAACATTGACCTACAATGCTTGTTAACATCCCTCCCCTCACTTTGGTACTCACACCAACCTGGCTGTGGTGTGCCTGGAAAGTGCTTAGGGAGCACATAAAAGATGTCAGGTGCAGAGTTTCTTTCTGGGCTCAAACTCCAGTGATGTCACCAGCGATTGATCTGGTGACCTTGTGCTTTCAAGGCAAGGGTTCTAAGTTACTGACCTCTTCCTCTGGGCCAGAAGTTATTTATTTTATTTAGTTACTTTAAGAATCTATGTCGGTTTCTTTGCATTTATATTTTAAAAGCTTTTGACTGATTGTAAAAAACAATCATTTTAAATCATGCTAACTAAAGTGTTGCAACCTCAAATCACCAAAATTTGCCTCCCTGAAGTTGGCAATGAAACAATCCTGTTTTCTTGCAGAGGTTTTGCAAAATGTCTAGATAAATGTCTATTTTCCTCTGTGTTTATATCATGGTTGTGTTTTATTAATATGGACATCATCATTTCCACAGACCTGCAATTATATTCTTTGAAGGTGAAGGTAAAGGTTTATTTTTCCTCCATGTTTATATGTTTCTATTAACATGAACATCAGTCTTCAGTTCCATTCTCTTTTAATTTATGTTGATAGCTTTGCAAATTTAATGTAATTTTCAGTGTTTTGTATTTTCAAGTCTGCAGGGAATATAGTTCTATGTCTTTATTATCATACTTTGAATCATTGGGATGTTTTTGTTTGTTTGTTTTTGTTTTGTGGCCACACCTGGTGTTGCTCAGGGTTTACTCCTGGCTCTGTGCTCAGAAATAGCTCCTGGCTTGGGAGACCATATGGGACACCAGGGAAATTGAACCGCAGTCCATCTTAGGTCAGCCGCGTTCAAGGCAAATACCCTACTCAGTAGAGCCTATGTATGCCACCTCTCTGGCCCCTCTTAGAATTATTTGTGAATTTCTTTTTCTTTGTCAATCTCATTCAGGTTTCTTCTATGGCACTATTGTTCCCAAAGGACAAATATATACTTTCTGTTTTATACATTTTCTCTTTTATAGTACCCCTTTTGTAAATTTTATAAATTTACATTTATTAACTGTTTTTGCCTATCTTTCTCCAACTTTATATAAACATTACTCATATCAATGCAAGGTAATTTATCTATCTGATCTGTATTTATATATGTATTTTCTTTAGAGGTCAGCCAAAGATTTGGATCCCATCAATGGTGCTTAGGTCTGTTCGTTGCTCTTGCTCAAACTCCACTCATGTTGGTGCTCAAGGGAACAATATACAACCAGGCCTGCTCCATATGAAAGCAGCCTCTTAACCTCTACACCATATATTTGGACGTGTCTTTTATGTTTTAGGTTTATTACATTTTATTAGCTGGCGGGGAGTTGGACCATAATCAGACACTACAAGGATATTCCAGGATCTATATTCAGGAGTTGTGCCTGCAAGTGTTCAAGCACCAGGTGGAGCCAGAGATCAAATGAGAGCTATAGCTCCTATACTAGTTCTAGGATTATTAAATGTTGCTTCCAATGCCTCAGAATAGACACACACAATTTATTTTAGACTTTCTCTCCTTTTTTAACTTAGAAAAGTCAAACTGTCCAATTCTTGCTAAGATTCATTTTTCTCACAACCCAAAAGTTTTCACTTTAATTTTTTGGTTTTTGGGTCACATCACCACCACCATGCTCAGGGCTTACCTCTAACAGGGCCCTCAGGAATCAGAGTTGCTGGTGCTTGTGGGGTCATATGTGGTCCCAGGAATGAAACCAGGGTTAGCCAAGTGCATAAGTGCTTTATGCAAGATTTTCTCAAGTATTTCTAAGAATTACTTAGATGTGAGGTAAAAATCTCTGAACAAATTTTGTTCATGTCATGGATATCTCATTTAATATTACTCAACTAAAAGTATTCAGAGTAATTATTTGAACATTGATCAGTCCCTGGTGTGATTTTTAAATTTTACTTACTCTGTTTTGTGAATCCATCTGCTGTTAGTTTTCAAACTAATGTACACTCTCTTTTATTTTGGGGTACAGCTAATGTGCTCAGGCCTTCCTCAGGACTCAGCTTTCAGAGATCATGCTTGCTGGTGTTCCACAAACTGAATCATGTGGTGCAGGGATGAACCTGGTTCAATCACATGGCAGGCCAGTCTCTCTGAGCCTACCTTTTCCTATTTAGTTGAGATAACATTGATTCAAAATACTGTGTATGTTGTAGGGTAAATTTAGACCTCAAAATGCATGCTCAAAAACTATATCCTACTGAAATACTGGTAACTCCTCCCTTTAATTCAGTGGACCCTACCATCCTTTGTGCCACTCTGTCTTCCCACGTGGATAACCTAAGTTATGAGGTCAGGGTTTTCCCTTTTCCACCTTCCAGTATGATGGGAGCTGGAGATTGGTTTTGTTTGTATTCTCTTAAGTGTCTGTATCTTTCCTCTACCCAAATTGTTCAATGTTTTAATACCACTAGCTAAGGTTTAAGCTGTCAAATTTCCCCCTTTTTGAAGAACTTCCAGCGCTGATGTTCACTCGGGCTAAGCCACACAGTGCCTGGCCATCCTGCAGTGTCAAGGATCAAACCCAGGGCCTTTTACTATCAGGCATATGTTTTAGCCCTTGAATTCTCTCCCTGCCCATGAAATGCTTCTTTGTCATCCTTTGATATGATCGTGTGAATTTTAACTTTCTGTTGATGTGATATATTAAGTTCTTTGCTTATGTTGAACCTTTTTCTATTGGCTCCCTGGAATGAATTGTACTTGGTCATGCTATATGATCTTTTCAATTGTTGTTGAATTCAGTTAACTTAGAGTTATTTTTAAGGATTTTTGCATTTATGTTCATGTAGGATAGGACCATTTTGCTCTATAGTCTCCACTTTCTTTTTTCATCATTATGCTTGTTTGCTTTTGGCATTAGCTAGAGTTCGATTAGCCTCCTATAGTGTAGTTGAAGGGTTGGCAGACCTTAACTTTTGATGTCAGCTGGTCTTGGGTTGTAATATTTACAATGATTTTGGATGGCTGTTTTAATCTTCTCATAACTTATATCTGATTTGTCCTGATTGATACTTGGAAAATTGTATGCCTTTAAGAATTGATCCATTTTTCTATGTTTTCTGGGTAAAAAAGTTTGTACTATAACTGCTTCCTGTAATTTCTTACCTAGTTACTATTATTTTATTTCTGTTACTATGGGTAGCCAATATTTTGGGGGACTTTCTATTAATAATAATAATTTGGAGAATTCTGTTAAAAATTTCCACTGGGGCCAGAGTGGGGCCAGTGGGTAGGGCATCTGCCTTGCAAGTTGCTGATCTGGGCTTTATCTGTGTCATCCTATATGATCCCCTGAGCCTGCCAGGAATAATTTCTTAGCACAGAGCCAGGAGTAAACCCTGAACACAGCTGTGTTTAACCCCCCCAAAGTCTTTCCAATGAGAGAAAGAAGTAAAATGCTTGTCCCAGAGACAGGTGAGGAGTGAACGGGAGAGAAACTGGGGACATTAGTAGTAGGAAAAGTGCACTGGTAAAGGGCAGTATACATTCTATGACTAAAGTTTAATTATGAACAATTTTGTAACCAGTGTTTAAAGAAAGAATGTATTTAAAAAAACTTATTCAGTGGAGCAGAAGAGATGGTACAGGAATGAAGGTGTTTGCCTTATATACTGCCTACCATCTTTGAGCCCCAGTACTGCATACAGACTGTGATCATAACCAGGAGCGACCCTGAAGCACAGACTTAAGAGTAGTACCTGGGACCACAATATGGTGTCCAACCTTATATTGCCAAATATTCCACAGAAAAAAATGGATTTTATTGTTTTGTTTTGGGTATTTTCAGTGGTATTGGTGGCTTTCAGGGTTACCAAGGAGTCCCTGGAGGCTGGGTATAGATACTAGGACTCCCTATGTCAGACTTGCATCAAGTTCTTGGTTTATTTTCACTTCCCCTATGTATTTCTTATATCTCTTATTTTATATAGAATTGAGGCGATTTTTATTAACTATGTCTAAATATACTATTAAGAATACTGTTTATTTCTAGTGAAATTAAAGGGCTATTTTATAGTACATATTTTTAGTTTTGTTTCTTTTGCACTAACGGGTTGCATTTTTGTTTGCTTGGGGGTCACCCTTAAAGATGTTCAGGGGGTACACTTGGCTCTGCTCTCAGGAATCACTCCTTGTGGGCTTGAGGGGACACTATGGGATGTCGAGGGTTGAATTCACGTTGACTGCATACGAGACAAACACCTTACTCACTTTCCTATCACTCCAGGCCCACAGGGACATACAGATTTATAAATATAAAACTATATCTAGAGAGAGAGACTGAGAGAGAGCTATATTGGTTTTGATGCCACACCTGGCAATGTTCAGTGATGTGACTGGCTCTATGCTCAGGGTCATTCCTGGTAGTGCTCGTGAGATCTTATGGGATGCCAAGTATTGAATCCTATTTGAGTGGTGCAAAGCAAATACACATTTATTTTAAAGAGGTAGAGGAATGCAGCCTTAAAGTCTACCTCTGCTCGTGAGGTACTGTGCGCAGTGGCTGCATATAGAAAAATATACTACAAGTAGTACCAGGATCCCATTGCTTGTATGGGTCATTCTAAATAATTTTGGAGACAATCTTTAGCAATAGAGACTCATAATTTCCTCATTCTCTTCCCTCTCTGAGATTTCAGATAGGCATGTAGCAATTGCCTACCTGGTATATTATCTACTTCCAAAACCTTCTGTTTTCCATAGTCCTGAACTGGAGAACTGTCCAAATAACTGTGGATGTGGCTGTCTGTTCACCCCATTTCAACCAGCACATGATGTGAGGTAGGGGTTCAAATTCATGGGGATATTAGGGCCGGAACGCTAGAGCAGGATTAGGGCTTTTTTCTTGCATGCAGCTGTCCCAGGACGGACCTAGATAGATCCCTGTTATCCCACACGGTTCCCCTTGCCAGGAGTTATTTCTGAGTGCAGAGCCAGGGGTAACCATCAGCTGCATCGGGTGTGGCCCCAAAACCAAACTCCCCTCCAAAAACCCCCCCAAATTTATGTGGGTTTTGCAAGTAACTAACTGATCAGTTTTCCCAGGACCATTTGTTGAAGAGTTTCCTTGTCCCACTTAATGGACACAACTCTCTTGCTATGGTTTAATTGTCCATATATCTGAGAATTTATCTATGCATGCTCAATTTTATCTTATTGGTCTGATAGTCTGCCATTATTCCAATGCTACATACTGTTGGTTACTATAGGTTTGTGATATAATTTAATGCCAGGGAAAGAAATGCCTCTCGTCTACTTTTTTCCTCAAGCTTTCTTTGACTATATGGGGAGTTGTATGACTATAAATTTCAGTAGTATTTGGCCCATGCTCTTAAGCAATGTCATGGCATTTTGATGGGGATTGCATTGAATTTGTATTGTTAATTGAGTGCAGTCCTCATTTGAAGTATGTTGGTTCTTTCAATCAATGAGCAAGGCATATGTTGCCATTACTTTGAAACCTTCTATTCATTACAGTAAATTAGCTTCCTTTATATTCATTTTACCTACTTGTTATGATTATTCCAGAGATTAGATTTTCTAGTGCATTGTAAATGGTATGGTTTTTCACCAATATTCACTCATATTTTATTTAAAAGCACGAATTATTTTTCTGCAAGCATCACGAGGAAGAAAGTTGAGCATTAGACTGTGAGTAGCCGCTAAGAACTGTCAAGTTTGAGCCCAAAACTAATAAAAATTTTTATCTTTCTGTGCATAGATTTTGCAGTTTGCCACTTTACTCTATTGAGTTATATCCGTAGAAGATTTTTGGGGTGATAGTTAGGGTTTTTTATGTATGAAATCACATAATTTAAATATCATGTAATCCACGAAGAGTAGTATCTTTACTTCTTTTCCAATTTGAATTCCTTTCATATCTCTTTCTTGTCTAAATGATGTGGCACGGTCTATGCTGAATGATAGTGGTGAGAAAAAACATGTTTATCTTGTGCTTGATATTCTTTTAGAGGGTACACCCAGTAATGCTCAGGGATTATTCCATTTGAACCAGGGTGAGCCATATGCAAGGTAAATGTCCTACCTGCTATACTATTTGGACCCAAGGAAAGACTTCCTATTATTCACTGTTGAGAATAGTGTTTTCTGGGTTTCTGATATATAAATAAGCAATATATTCTACCCTGGAACACCCAGAACATCCCAGTCTAGCTTGTGACATTGTTTTCAGATCCCCGTCCTACGAAACCATAAAAGAATAGATTTATGATGCCTAAATACACTGTATAATGTTATGTACATGTGTAAATGGTTAAAAATTCACTGGTAAGAAAATTTATTTAATATGTCAAAAGCAGGATTATAGAGGTTGAAGCGGTGGCACAACCGTTAAGGCATCTGCCTTGACCTCCCTAGTCTAGGATGGACTGCAGTTCGATCCCCTGGCTTTCCATATGGTCCCCAGCCAGGAGGGATTTCTGAGCACATAGCCAGAAGTAACCCCTGAGTATCCCCAGGTATGGCCGAAAAACCAAAAGGAAAAATTCTGTAATTAAAAGTATGATTATAAGTTTAGATGTGTGAAAATGTATAAATTTAGATGTATAATCTAATTCTGTAGGTATTTAGACAGGTTTTCTGGAAGGAGATTGTGTCAGTTACAAGAGACAATACTGTGAGAAAGTGTTGGATCATTATGAAAATATGTCTTCATTACAAGAAAGATTTTACTTTAAGATTTAAGATTTTCTTTAAGACTGTAAGTCATTTGCCAAGTTCAGTCAGGCAGAATGTGACAGAATCCAGGAATACCTAACAATAGAGACCACATACCCAATATTCTACCCCACTGCCTGCAGTTATTTCAGCAGAGGATTCCTCTGTCCATAAAATATGAAATATGTGAGTATCCATGATAATTTAAATTTACAAGAACTCCTTGTAGTGTTTGTCAATTTTCTGTAGGATAATCTGTCCATTCAACTAATCATATCTTAGTTTGAACACATTCCTGACATTACACACCAATGTTTTGTGCAAGGAATATTCTCTGGAAGAACGTTTGTAGACTAGTACAGATATTCACATTGTGAAAACTCTGGAGCTCCCTCAGGAGGGGACGGGCTGAGTCACAGCACCTCCAAAGCTCAAGTAGCTGCACTCACATTCTACCGTTGCCACCATGCCAAAGTTCCAACTTGACTGCTTCACTACTAATCTCTGCAGACACACCTAACTGCCCTTTTGGGGGTGAAAATTTTGGGGTCTTCTGAGAGCAGGAAACCTCCATTACTCCTTCATATTTTTTGAAATCCCAGAAGCCACAGCCAAGTCTCACCTCCACTGCTATGTAAACGCAGCCAGCTCAAAAAAACCTGGAATTTCTAGGCCTTGTGTCTACCTATGGCCCCTCCAAATTCTTCAATGCTGACACCTCAGCCACACCTAACATATCAAATTAGAGGGGAATGTAGCATAGAAACAACCAAAACTCCACAAAGTCAAAAGCACAAAATGTTCAAATAGCAACAACAGCTAAGTAAACATTTAGATAATGATTTAATGACTCCATTGTGAGAGAAAACAATATTCACAAATTTGTTACTAAAGTTTTATTCCATAATTCTATTATCAGTTATTGATGATAAGTAATATATAACAAATTATTTTGTGCATTCCAAAACAGGTAGATGTGGGGGTGGGTAGGAAGCTGGTTCAATGATAGAAGGAATGTTAAACTGGTGGTGGGATTGATGTTGGCACACTGAAAGCCAGAATCAACTTTATTGAGAACCACTTTGTAAATCACGGTGTTTAAATAAAGCAATTTAAAAATAAAATAAAAAGGGAGACTAGCAAAACAATGCAATGAGTAAAGATACCCATGGAATTAAATCTCATTACACAATGTTCTTTGGCCAACAAGATAATGCCATGATGCAGGTTTTTCTAAAAGGAGAACAACTGTGGATTGAGTTGGAGTGTTGGCATGAGGGAGGTCAACTCATTCTGAAACTTTACTGAAAATATAAAGGGGTTTTTCTGGCCTAGAAGTTTGTACCTATGTACTTCCGTGATGGTGAAGTAGGAAGTCACTTAACGACGGCCTGGATCTAAATTTTAGGACATGCCATGCTCTAGTCACAAGACTCTAACCATCGTTGTCATGATGTCTGATCTCTGTTAAAATGATCCTAAACTGCTAGTACTATATAGGATTATTTTCTCTCCAGAGGGTTATGTCTTTGAGTCCTGTGTATAGACTTATTTCACTATGACAGCTCACGTTCTCCTGAGAGAGTCAAACTTGGACAATTTGTTATCTGTGATGAATATGTGAATAAATTAGATTCTCTATCTGAGCAGATTGATCCAGGTCATCCTAGAAGACTCTGTGCTGTAACTCTACTTAAAAAGAACAAGGTATGCTCTTTTTTGTTAAATGGTGATATTCTGGATATTCCTGGGTTATGCTTTGATGAAGATATCTCGGTACATTTCTCACTACTCTAAATCTCTTTATATACCAGCTGATTTCTAAGACTTTTAATTTTTGAGTACTCAGAAATTTAGTTATAGAGAAATTGATATTTTCAATCTATCTGACACTTCACCATCCATATATACCACTTCAGAAAGTGATAATGAGTCATACAATGAATGTATTTCTTTTATTTTTACTCCCCTCGCAAGGGCTGAAGCTAAATGAATTATTATCTCAAAGATAGTCACATGTCTTCACATTGGTGGAGAAAAGGACTCAGGCCCTGATATTCTGATTCAAATCCTTGTTGCACTTTTGAGGTGGAATGACACAAGTATGTCATTTGTCCCTATTTAGCTCAAATTACTTTAACATTGTGTTGATCCATCAGTATATTGATGGATAATAAATCTTGGGCCCGTGATTTAAACTTATATATAATTATATCAATTCCTTATATCAATTATTATATTATATTCATTCATTATATCAATTCTTGAGTATTTGTGCACATGAAGATTGTTTTATAGTGAGTAGATTCTGATGTTGATGAATATTTTCCAACAGATGAGCTGTGAGGGATATCAACCATATGCAAAGGTGTCAAAGAGACCACATGAAAATCCTGCATAATATGACAGTACTATGTCACCTATGAGAATTCGGAGTATGTCACTTTGGTTTAACACACAGAGAAGGGGGAATCCCAGTTCTGGGCTACCTACCTCAGAACTTCCATTTCATGAGCTTTGTTCCATTTCATGAGCTCCCTTTGTCATTTTATCCTCTAGGGTTGGGTGGATGTGAGCATGCTTGCTTATGCTGAGGGAGGTTACAAAGGACTCAGCTACTTGGAGTTAGAATAAAGTATGTTCTCACTGCAGAAGGAGGTGCTGAGTGTAACAAGAGGGAGGAGCTCCATATGTTGTATTTCAAAATCTGGGTGCTAAATCAGTGTGTTTGCCTTCTTCCCAGTACTTTTATTCTTTATCACTTTATCCTTTATTTCTCAGTGACTCGGAGGTACTTGTGTAATCTTCTCTCCATGGAAATCTTCTTGGGTGCCTCATTCTTCTAGACTCCTGAACCTTGTGCTGGTCACTCATTGCCTTATCCCTTTTTCTGATTTTTCCTCTTAGCTCCCTCTTTAAAGATACTAGGTAACTCCATGTGGAGATGAGGACCTTTCTCCTCAATGCCCTCTCACCCCATAACCCTATGCATTGTTAGAAAGTGAAACTCTCACTGTAATCATCTCTCCTTCCTATCTCGACACGAAAACTTGCTTCTGAAGTTCACTTTCAAACATTAGTGCTTACATCATATCATCAGCACACAATTCTAACACAACTACAGACACCCAAATACCAGGCATCTCAATTCAGGTGAATGCCTGCCTCAGCTTCTGATATACATGCCCTCTCTAAAAGTGCCTCCCTTCTAGCTCTCTCCATCTCACTTTGTCAGGTGTGACATCCATACAGCAATAAAATCCCTCTGCTCAGATGGGAGGACATGGGATGGAGATGCCTTGTTAATTAGAATCTGCACATAACTACAGTGTAAATAGAACCACCATGACATTCTCAAGCTAAGATCATACGCTTATTGAAGAAGATTCAGGGAGGGTCACCACACTCAACTCTTAAAAACACTTGCCTCACCCTTGAGTGGGCTTGGCACCATTAAATGCTCAATCGTTCCTCCCAAATGCTTGATGTCACCCATGGTTTCCTCTTGTTTGTCTTTTGTTGTGCTTTGTTCTACTATCCCAAGACAGGTTAGCCATTTGATGAGCTCTACCAATTCTGCCTGCTGCCATTACTCTCTGTTCTTTCCCAATATGCTGCCGACACCTTAAAAAAAGCTCCACCATTACCATCTGGTCCAGAAATCAGTCTCAAGGTCTAATTTCCATGGTTCCCATCTTCTATCCTGATCGACTGTCTGTCCTGCTGAGTAATCATTTGTACAAGAAACTCAACTATATCTTATCCAGCCTGCAAGTTTCTCATCACCCTTCCTAGTCAATGACAACAAAACCTGAACTCCTGGTATAATCCTAAACTCTGAACCACCAGACCCTGCTCTACTGGTCTTGCCAGTGTCTTTTCTTTCTCTATTCCCTGCTCATCATCTGGAGTCCATTCCCCCTGTCAAACCATATCCTGGATATAGTCCTATGCAAGTGCACAGGGACCATTTTTTTGGTGCTTCCAGGCTCTGCTCACATGTACCTCAGCAGATCCTGCCCAACACAAGACCCATTAAGGACCCCCCCTTCTGCTCTCTTTCTTCTTCTCTGAATAAATTCTCATCTGTGATTTCATTTGTTGTCTGACTGCCTCCAAGGGAATCCTGATTCCAATGGTGTGCAGATTATTCTGCTGGTCCTGGTGAGGAACCCATCTGAGAGGAGCTTGAATAAATGAAGTGGAGGGTCAGACTTGGCAGAGAAATAAAATCTGCATTGCTATGATTAAAAACAGAATGAGGCTCATTCTGAGAGGGATTTTTGGTGATTTGCTATGAATCTGCCAGCTTCATATCAGTGAGACTCTTCAGTTTCTTTGCTTGCAAAAGGCATGAGTGTAATATTAAATCACAGTGCCAGCGCCTTGTGAATGCTTTCTTGTTACTTGTTCTGTCCACCCACATTTCTGTATGTATTCAAAAGACACAGGATGGTGCACTATGTGTTATTTTTGAAACCTGAAGCAAATGCTCCTGCCTTTTGATCGAAATAATGTCTTTTGCAGTGAGGAACACCGCCACCTACCTGTGGGTCTTGATATAAATCAGTTAGCTCTAACTCAGTCTTTTGTTTTGCAGTTGACACTGACCCTGAGACTGCTGAAACAGTGTGTGCGATGCAAATAGCAAGTGGCTGAAGTCCACCTGAACAGGCTGAACCTGAGCACTTGAGGAGAGATGAAAGCTCACCCACACAAGGGAATGTTCCTCTTTAAGAAGCTTAACCCGATTGAAACTCCTGCAAAAGAGAGACCTAGAGAAGATGAACTGGATATGTCTCAGAGCCATGATATACCCAAGCAAGTGGATCAGACCAATGAAGCACCTGAGAAAGAGGAGGTTTCCAAAATTCTGTCCTGTGTGCACCTGAGGAAGAGGAGGCCCCTGAATTTCTGACACGTGATGCATCTGAGAAAGAGGAGGTCCCTGAAATTTCGACATGTGATGCACCTGCGAAAGACGGGGTCCCCGAAATTCTGACTCGTATGTACCTGAAAATGAGAAGGTCCCCAAAATTCTTACCTGTGATGCTACTGCGAAAGAAGAGATCCCAGAAATTCCAACATGTGATGCACTTGAGAAAGAGGAGATCTCTGAAACTCCAACATGTGATGCACCTAAGAAAGGAGGTCCCCAAAATTCTGACCTATGATGCACCTGAGAAAGAAGAGATCCCAGAAATTCCAACTCATGATGCACCTGAGGATGAGAAGGTCCTTGAAATTTTGACCCGTGATGCAACTGACAAAGAGGAGGTCCCTGAATCTCTGAGCCATGATGCACCTGAGGAAGAGCAGGTCCCCAAAACTCCAACCAATGATGCCCATAAGATAAGTCTTTGAAACTCCGACCTTTAGTTTGTCTGTGAAAAAGCGCTTCTTTTCAACTCCGACCAGTGATGCCTCTGAGACAGAGAAGGTCCCTGGATCTTCAAACTTTGATATATCTGAAGTAGAGGAGCTATCTGTAACTTCGATCAGTGAGGCACCCGAGGCAGAGACAGATATCTCTGCAACTCACAGCTGTGAGATATCTGAGGTAGATGAGTTCAATCTCTCTCTCTCTTCCAGCAGTGATGCGGGGTCTTGCAGGTAAGGTCAAGTTACCTAGGAAGAAAGGAGGAATGAGGCTTCATCTACCAGTGATGAATTAGATAGGGAGGTCTCTGTAACTCAGATCAGTGATACAATTGATAAGGACGCCCCTATAACTAAGATTACTGATGCACAGTCAGTGGATAGCTCTGTAACTCCGACCAGTGAGGCAGTTAAAATGGATATCTCTGTAACACTCAGTGATGCACTTGAGAAAGAGGAAACAGAAATCATCAGCCCCTTCAAAAATATCCTCCACAAAACACCAAACACTTCGGATGTGAAGATGAGTCAACTAATACGTCCTGCTATGAAAAAGAAAATTAATGATGAGATTGAATGCCAGCTAAAGAAGGAAATTCAGGAGTTGGGAGAAAGTAAGTGGTAAAATCATGTCTGTTGAGTAAACAATGGACAATCTCTCCTACATTTAGGATAGCTTCAATTAATTTTCTTAATTAATTTTCCACCTCTTAATTTCTTTCTCATTTGAATTAAAGTTTGACACACTTTAAGATGTCTTTGCTTTCGTTGGTCTACAGTTCCTAATAGATGTTTTTCTTTGTCTTGGTTGGTGTTGCAATAGTTTTCTTATTACATGTGTGTAGACATTTTGATAGTTAGCATTCACACCCATCATTTGTAGCATTCTTCCCATGAAGCATGTTTACTGTTGTAGTAGATGAACTCTGATGTAGTTACATCCTGTATTCATAGTTTTAGAAGTGCTGACTTTTTTCTCTCTTGTATTTTCAGAGTATGATTTAATTTTCACTTTGCTAGAAGATGTGTGAGGACCTTTTGAAGCCAAGAAGTCGATTGTTGAGTTAGCCATCAGGGAAGCCAGCAGGTCGGTGAAAAGATGTCTCTGTTTATTTAAAGCAAAAGGGTTAATGCAGGATAGGTGGAGTTTGTGGAAGGAACAGTGCCTGCTTATCTGAAACCTCAAACCTTGTCCCTCTATCCTTGTTACTGTTCCCCCCCCCATTGACTTAGTGGCCAGTATCTAAGTTCAAGTCCTTTTTAAAATTCAACTAGTTTTCTATTTTTCCCAAGTCCTTTTTAAAATGTATGTAGTTTTTAATTTTTCCCAGAGTTTGGCCTGGTTATGGACCATCAATTCACACTCTGGATATTCAATCACATTTTCCTTGCAAGATATTTTGCTCTTCACATGTAGACGATACAGTCTCTTTTGGGTACACTACTGTACCTTATACCTCAGGGATACTTTACTTAGCCATTTGTCTTTATCTAAGGCTAATTACATGCGTCTTTCTTTTCAGGTTTGAAAGAAAAGAGTTGATTGAGCAACTTCAGTCATTCCTCATAAAAATGTTTGACTTTCACCAAAAGAAATGAGATATGAGCTACTATGAAGAAATGATTATGCTATTGCAGAAATTTGTAGGAAAGACTGATTAAGTTTCTAGTATGTTATGGTCTAGCATATTTTCTTCTTGTAGCTTGAAATATTTAAAATATTCTAATGTTATGGTTCTTAATAAAGTTTGGTTATTGCCTTAGAACTCTGTGAAAGTTTAGTTTGTTTTCCTGCTTGATGTGGGAATGTTATTAACTCAACAAGCAGTGTTGAGAACAAGCAGTGTTGGCAGGATGTGCAGAGAAAGGATCTCTTATCCACTGCTGGTGGGAATGCCATCTAGTACAACCTTTATGGAAAGCAATATTGAGATTCCTCCAAAAACTGGAAATCGAGCTCCCATATGACCCAGCTATACCACTCCTGGGAATATACCTTAGGAACACAAAATTACCATACAAAAATCCCTTTCTCACACCTATATTCATTGCAGCACTATTTACAATAGCAAGACTCTGGAAACAACCAAGATGCCCGTCAATAGAAGAATGGTTAAAGAAACTATGGTACACATACACAATGGAATATTATGCAGCCCTCAGAAGAGATGAAGTCTTGAAATTTTCCTGTACATGTATGTATATGGAATCTATTATGCTGAGTGAAATAAGTCAGAGGGAGAGAGATAAACACAGAATGGTCTCACTCATCTATGGGTTTTGAGAAAAATGAAAAACATTTGTGTAAAGATTCTCAGAGACAAAATACAGGAGGACTGGGGGGTCCAGCTCCTGATATGAAGCTCACACAGGGATTGTTTAGTGCAGTCACAGAAATAATTACACTGAGAACTATCATAACTAAATGTGACTGAATGAGGGAAGTAGAAAGCCTGTCTAGTGTACAGGCCGGTGTAGGGTGGGGAGGAAGGACACTTGGGATATTGGTTATGGAAATGTTGCACTGGTGAAGGATTATATATATATATATATATGTTTAAAAAAAATCAAAAAAGAAAAGATAAGGCCTCCCAATTTTTACCACAGGCTGTGTTCTTTACACTGACTGTATAGAAAGAGGAGGTACAGTAAAAAAATTTCTTGCTTCTGACGGTCATAGTTCGATGTTCTGAAGCCACAAATGTCAATGTAGATCATGATTGTGAAATCATAATTCATAATGTTGAATTCTGAACGGACATGAGTCTGAACATGACAATGAGTCATGATTCTGACATTACAATTGTCTTAATGTGGTCAAAATTTAGACAACAAATTTCTTGCTTGTTAGGTCATAATTCATAATATTGAGTTCAAATTGAGTCCCAAATATTGGGACCCCAGGGGATCGAACCGCAGTCCTTCCTTGGCTAGGGCGTGCAAGGCAGACACCTTACCTCTAGCGCCACCTCGCCGGTCCCAAAAATGTTTATATTATAATTCCTGCTTCTTAGGTCATATTTCAGACTCAGAAGTCAGAACTGTCCATTTCAGCCCAAAGACTGCAACATCATAACCCATGATGTTGAATTCAAAATGGCCAATATTTTCATAACCAGTGTGAACATCAGTCATGATTCTGACAACATATTGTCTAATTGCGGTGAAAAATATTTATATTAGAATTGTTGCCTCTTACATCATATTTCTAACTTCAGAAGTCAGAAATACCTTTTTAGCCCCAAAATATTGACTTCATAATAAATGATGTTGAATTCAGAATGGCCAATATTTTCATAACCAGTGTGATCATAAGTCAAGATTCTCACATCATATTGTCTTAATGTTGTGAGAAATGTTTATATTAGAATTCCTGCATATTTTGGACTTCAGAAGTCATAACTATCTATTTTACCACAAAAACTGTGACGTCGTAATGCTTAATGCTGAATTCAGAATGGCCATTATTTTCAGAATCAGTGTGGTCATGAGCCATGATTCTGATATCATATTGTCTTTTTGTGGTAAAAATTGTTTATATTAAAATTCCTGCTTCTGACATCATATTTCAAACTTCAGAAGTCAGTAATATAAAATGTTTATATTATAATTCCTTCTAATAAGGTCATATTTTGGACTTCAGAAGTGATAAATTATTCAGAGTAATATTTTAGGTACATATCTCATTAAATTCAGAACAGAACAACTTAAAAAATAGAAGGCAATCTGAAGAACTGCTGTAAGAACAATGAGCCTTGGTATTTTTAAATCACTCCATGACTGAGCCATCGGGCCAGTATCAGTCACCTCAGGGAATAGGTTGAACCCCATTGTGGGTAGAGCCGAGAAGAAACTAAAGAAATTAAATTGCTCATTGTCACCATTCTTACCTCCCTCATTAGTTGTTATCAGTAACTGGGAGTCAAGGAGGTTGGAACAACAGGAACTCTGAGCATCAGCAAAATCTTGGCTGTCAGTGAGGTGAGCAGAACAGACTGCCCCTCCCCAGCCAGCCCTTCTGGATAATTGTCACTGTCTTGTGTGGTGCCTCAGTTTCCACCAAAGGCAGCCTTCTCGAGGCCTGCACATACATAACTTGAGCAGTAGGTAGGGTGGAAACTTTAAATAGAATGTGCTGTTTTTATTTATTGAGGGTTCACTCCTGCCAGTGCTTAGGAGAACTTGGGCCACTCACAAATGGATTGGATGAGGAGTGCCCAGAGATGGGGGAGAGCGTGGAACCATGTGATATAAAGGTTTGAACCAAGGCTGGCAGTGTGCAAGACAAGCACCTTAACCTCGTATATTATCTCTCAGGCCACGTTGGATGCCTTGAAATTTTCTGACAAATGTTTGTAGCATTTCTATTAAATAGGCTTCCTCTTTTCCTGATCACATGGCGAGCTGTTGTTTTTTTTTAATTTATGTTCATATTCTTAGCCCAAGAACATAGCAAGAAAGAAAGAAAGTGAGTGGAGGAGGAGGAGTAACACAAATATGAAATGATGAAGGCCAGAGGCCAAGGGATTTCAGGTGCATTGGTGGAGATAAAAAAGGACAGAACTAAATATCCAAGCCAAAAGCAACAATGGATTCAAGAGACCCAAACTCTAATATTTCACACTAAGAGACTCCAACATCTAAAATTTCTCACTAATAATCTAAACTTTTTTTATTCTAAACTTTTAATGAGCCTGTTATACTTACAGGCTGGGGCAAAGGGTCGGGATACACTCTGGGAACGTGTTGGAGGGAGGCCTACACTGATGGTGGGATTGACTCTGATTTATTGTATGTCTGAAATCCAACTATGAAGGACTTTGTATATCACAATGGTTTCAATAAAAGAAAATCAGAAATCAAAAAAGTTTAAAAAGTATCATTCACAGAGAAATAGAGTGCCTGTGTAAAATATAGGCAGTGGATGATGGAGGAGAGAGATTGGGGGCATTGGTGTTGGGGGGTGTCCTTCTTATAACCAAAACCCAGCTCTAAACATGCTTGTAATCATGATTCTTAAATAAAGATATGAATTAGAAATATTTTAATGCGTGAAAACTTAGCACTAACAGAATTTTAAATTATAATTCCTAAAAAAACTTTATTTAAAAAGAACCTAAAGACTTGAATGCAGACTCTCAACGGAAAAAAGTAGCATTCACAAAAAACAAAGGTTGAGGCACATATGTGTTACCAGCATGTATATGCTGCATGTACACGCTTTCCTAGTTTTGCATTTGAATTCATACTGAGGCTATATCCAGGACGGTCTCTGTCTGTCTGTCTGTCTGTCTGTCTGTCTTCCTGTTCCTGTCTTTCTCCCTCCCTCTCTCTCTCCTTCTTTCTCTCCTCTCCTCCTTCTCCCCCTCTTTTCTCCATTCTTTGTCTTTCTCAGAATCTTTTACAAAAAATGGTTTGCAAGAGCCAGTTTGGCTTTTTGTTGGTGGGGGAGGGGTCACACCCGGCAGTGCTTAAGGCCAACTCCTGGCTTCACACTCAGGAATCGCTCCTGGCAGGCTCAGGGGAAAAAAGAAGATGCCAGGATTCAAACCAATGACCTTCTGCATGAAAGGCAAATGCCTTATCTCCATGCTCTCTCTCTGGCCCCGGAAGAGCCCCTTTGTGACCTGTTTGTTGTCAGCGCTCATGTCCCAGGGCTTGTGGGCCCTATGCGGCTCTGGGCCTTGACAGTCCCCGCCCTCCCAATTCACTTTAGCTCTTGAGAATTTCGCTCTGGCTGGGGGTGACACCCCGTCCCTGGGGCGCCGCTGAGCTCCTGCTCTTTGCTCTTGCCCGCTCCCGCCCACCTGCAGAGCCGCGGGGCCAACAGGGCGAGAGCGCAGCTTTGCAGGCGCTCGGGCATGCGCAGCTGCTCCCAAGTCACCTGAGCGCTCGAGTTTTTGCGCTGGACGCTGCGAGACACGCGAAGCTCCCGGAGTGCGCTGCAACCCGCCTGGGACCTGCTCTCCTCCAAGGCGGCTCACTTCGCCTGGGGGCGAGGTGGGAGCAGTTTGCTGGAGCGCACTTTTCTCGAACTGCGGGGGGATAGTGGGCGCCTTTGCGGACATCTTCAGGCAGGTGAGAAGTTAGCACCTTAGAGCCCCCCAAAGTCTTTCCTCGGGGCTCTCTGTCCCTGCCCTGAAAGGGGGGTTGTCCTTGGGAGGGCCTGAAATTAAGGGAACTTACTCTCTTGGGGGGGGGTGTGTGCTTCATTCCGAGGCCGTGTCCTGGACACTTTTCTTTTTTTATTCTTTTCTGATTAGTGGGTCACACCGGCACTCAGAAGTTACTCCCAGCAGGCACGCAGGACCCTAGGAGATGCCGGGATTCCATCCGCAATCAGTCCTGGGTCGGCTGAGTGCAAGGCAAACGCCCTCCCACTGTGCGATCTCTCACTGGCCCAATGGGCATGTTATCTTTGGGTGACTAGAGGTACAGACTCTTAGGGTCACTCTCGAGGACAGATGGAGGGGGCTCTCTTCGGGGCTGCATGAAGAAAGAGGGTCTTACTGCGACCGTCGTGTTTGGGCCGAGAGTGGGGTGAGTGGCTATTACTGGGATGCCCGGTGTCAACTCATGGTGGGGGGCTTTCCCTGATTTCTGTTTCTAGGGGGCTGGGAACTCCTAAAGGTGGTGCTCGTCTCCATGTGGCGGGAAGCATGTGGTGTTGTGGATTGAAATGGGGCGTCCTCGAGCACAGTCACAGCTTTATGAGCGTCCTGGCGCCTCTTTGATTTCTTTACGTTTAATTGCCTCAGTCTGGTTTGACTTAAAAAAAAGTAGGGGTCGGAGTGGTGGTGCGGGCGATAGGGCATTTGCCTTGCATTCTCTGGCCTAGAATGGTCCTCCGTTCGATCCCCTGGCATCCCATATGGTCCCTGAGCTGCCAGGAGTGATTTCTGAGCGCATAGCCAGGAGGAACCCCTGAGCCTCACCGGGTGTGGCCCTCAAACAAAATAAAAGGAAAAGAAAGAGAAAAAAAGGGACTGGAGAGACATGTTCAAATGAAAACATGTACTTCTCCAGAGGGAAAATGCTGCGAGTAACATCTCAATTTGAGCTGCTGAGCTGCAGAGAGACTCCAAGATTTCAAAGGTGGCTAACACTGCGAGCTTCAGCATTGTTTACGAAGCAAGGATTAATAGCAGAATTCTAAAGTTTTGCAAACCATGCACAGATGTAAAAAGCCATCATGTTTGAAACCAAATCATTTTCACTTGGACACCTCCATTAGAAACAAGTTGTTCCCGACTTCCAAAGTACAGCAACTTTAGAAGTTTGTCGAAATTTGCTTGTCACTTAGAGAACCAGAACTCCTGGTTATTATTTCATTTCCTATTTCTAAGAAAAGGAGTGCTTGCTGCCCGTATTACTTCATTCTTTTCTATAATAAGTTGATTTCATTTCAGAGTAAAAAGATCTTGCAACTTCATAAAAAGAAAACCTTTAAAAAAGCCTAAATTGAGGGGTCAGAAGGGTAAAGGTACTGTCCATTCATACTTTTTGCCCTAGTCCAATTTCCAGCCACTTTCCGCTTTTCCCTCCAGACACCTCCAGGAATGATGGATGACTGAGTTCACAGACAGGAGTAGGCCCTGCTCACTGATTAGTGTGCATCCCCCCAAATACAAATAAATGAAAACTAAAATTTGTATAAAAATATGAGCTGTATGTGATTGCCATATGAAAGTCATGTCAGGAAAAAACGATAAACACATGCAATGGGAAGGGCCAGGGCAAGTTGAGGTTGTCACTAAGGCAGTACCAATACACAGCCTCAATGCGGAGATAAGTAGGTAGCTAGGCTGTTTCTTTGACATATTGTTTCATTTAAGGGAAACTTGCCTCCTTGCTCCCTCTCCAAGATTTTACCAGAGCTGTGTTGCTCCTGAGACAGAAAAGGGAACACAAACTTTGCCTTAGAAAAGCCTCAGGTCAGTTGTTCAAACAGCATCTAAAAGAAATTTTTTGTTCGTTTGTCTATGCTTCCTCTATTACCAGAGTCACTCTTTTTCTTTCAACTGGAACCCAATTGTTCAATTGTATAATTCAGTGATGTCCTTATCTCAGCCTTGAGGGAGTCCTGTATAAACTTTCAAGTTGTGGCCTTGAGCCTCGGTGTAGGAACCGAGTTCAGCAATGTATGAGAATTCCCATTGCACCAACTATCAGACACACACACACACACACACACACACACACACACACGCTTATGTGATCATCTTTTCATTGCATCCACTTTGCTCAATATTCAGTTATTTCTTATTAAGATTCAACTAGCATTTCTCTGATGGCTAATTCACTGGGCACCTATGTAGCTATAGATTGGCTGGCTGAATCTTCTCTAAAGGGCTTTTTTAGGACTGTGGCTAGTGTTTTATTGGGATGTTTGTCCTTTTTATTATTTTGCATGGTTTGGGTCTATGAGATGTTCAGGGGACCAGAGGATAGGACTTCAAAATGGGGTCTATTCTATGTAAATCAAGTACCTTAACAATTTCTGACTCCACTATTGTACATAGTGGATGGTACAGTTTTGTGCCGTGATATCAAAGTGGTACACACTACACTGTATGTCTAGCAGAGTACTTTTTAATTTTAATTTTTTGGTCTTGGGAACACCTACAGTGGTGTTCAAGGGCTAGTCTTTGGTTTGTGCTCAGTAGTAACATGATGGTACTCAAGGGACAATATGGAATGTTGAGAATCAAACCAGAGACAGCCATATACATATGCATATATATCTTATTCTTGTATTTTCTCTCCAACTTTATGTACTAAAATTTATTTTCTGTAAAAATTTATTCATTTAAGCATGGTGTTTACAATGTGTTCATCATTGGGTTTCAGTCATAGAAAATAAACCCTCTTCACCAGTGCTGTATTTTAACTGATTTCTGTTTCTACATATAGTTTAGCCTCCCTGTTTGGATATATTCTATTTACATATGCATGTATAAGTGCATAGACATACTTATTGTACAAATATATGGCTACTATAGATGTAAATATATAAATATAGATCACTCCTGGAGGGCCTTTAGCTGCTGTGCTGGGGATTGAACCTGAGTCTGTTTCACGAACAAGTGCCCTACCAGCCTGCTGTCCTATCTCTCCAGCCCTCATCAGTTATTTTCATGTGTACTCTTTGGACCCTCTTTAAAATATTTGCCTACCCTAAATTAATGAAGACGATATACTAACTTTCCTGTTCCATTTCACATTCATCCCAAATAAATGTGTGGATTCGGATGAGGTATGCATTAAAGTTTGGTTTTCCTCTGAACATATCAAACAGATTTATTGAAAAGCACTATGCTTAATACAAATCATTTGCTAGAGCTCCTGTGATGTAAGTTATTGGCTTATTTTACATATGAGTTTTGAGACTCTTTCTCTGGTGCTTTTGTCTGGCTTCAGGTCATGATTAGATTATTTTAATTACACTGCTTTTCTAGTAAATCTTCATTTCCCGCAGAAAAACTCCACAAAATTTGATCTTTTTCTAAAGATTAACTTGGCTTAATTATAATAAACTTTGCATTTCTGCATACTCTTTACTATCACCTTGTCAACTTTGGCACTCAAAAATGAGGAGAAAGGAACCTATAGAGAGAGTCCAGTACTTAAGATACTTGCCTCAGACTTGGCTTACTTGGATTCAGTTCCTGCACCTCTTCTGAGGATCATCAGGAGTGATCCCCGAGTTCAAAGCCAGGAATAGGCCAAAGACAAAAATTAAAGAGAACTTTTGAAATTGATGTGTTAGAGGTCATTTTAGGAGAGTTGTCAACAATGACTCTTTTCTAAGTCGTTTTTCCTGTTTGATGATGTGCATATGGGGCATTGGGGGACTCTACTACATATGAGCTGTGGTGCTCATTTGCTTTGCATGCAGTGCTTGTGGTGCTGAATACCCAGTGGCACACTTGCTTGGGAATAAGAGTCACAAAGGGTGGCACTACAGTGAGGAAGGCACTAGGCTTGTGAAGTGTTGTCAGATGACAAACTTGTACCCTTGAACCTATCTGAGGCATGCTCTCTCCCAGTTCTATCCAGCTCCCCGTCTTTGAAACTTAATTTTATTTTGTTGTGCTGAGGTTCCATCCTAGGATTTTACCACTTATCATCCACAACCATGGCAACAAGAGTTTTTGTTTTACTGTATTTTATTGTATTTTCGGAAGCAAAATAAAGAAAGATGGGAGGGAGGGGAGAGAGAGAGTAGTACTGTTTTGAATGAGAATAGAGGCTTCAGTTTATGAAGTCTTGCATTTATCACTGTGATATTTTGTAATTTTTGTAATGTACTCTAGCTTACTGTGTTACATTTAGGCATTTGAAGTTTTTGATACTCTTTTTAATTTTTTTCAAATCTTGTTTTCTATGTGTTGCTACACTACAGAAAATGAAAGTGATTTTATTGTGCCCAAAAGCCTAATTCTGCTATCACATAATTTTATATTTCTTTGTTTATTTTTTGTACACAACAATATAATCTGTGAATAATCTTGGTTTTATTTCATTCTTTTCAAAATGCTTAGTTACATTTTCCTGATGCTACGCACTTCTTAGAACTTTATTGGGTTTCTGTAAATTGTTGATGACTCATGTGCATTCTTGTCTTTCTTTTTTCTGAACTTGGGGAGATGTTGGACATTTTGTCATTAGTATAATGCTTAGAGGCCGGAGACATAGCACAGTGTAGGGTGTTTGCCTTGCATGCAGCTGACTGGGAAGGGACCCGGTTTGATTCCTGGCATCCCATATGGACCCCAGCCAGCCAGGGGCTATTTCTGAGTGCAGAGCCAGGAGTAACTCCTGAGCGCCACTGGCTGAGGCCCCAAAACCAATCAATCAATAAAGTTTAAAAAAGTATAATGCTTAACATCATTAGTATAGATATGCTTTATCAATTTAAGAAAGTCATCTGGAGGCAGAGCAAGGAGATAGTACAAGAGGTAAGGTGCTTAAACTTTCTTGTGGAAGATGTTACTCCCCTCCCCCAACTTCCTGTTTTGCTCACCTTGAGAGGCCAACCTGCCCACATCTGGAGGGGGTCTTTGGCTTCCTGTTTTGCTCACCAGGTGGGGCGTAAAGGGGATTCTGCAGGAGGATATAAAGAGGACTCAGCAAGAGAGGTGGCTGGCAGAAACAGGGAGATGTCAGGCAGCTAATGAGAGCTTGCTTAAAAAGGTCAGCCTAAGAAAAGGCAGCCAACTCCCCTGCGGATCCATGCTGCGCGGCCCTCCCCACCAACTCCCCCTAATGTGGACTGTTACCTGAAACCGGACTTAGGTCTAAAAGTATCCTCAATGCAAGAACCCTTCCAGGACCTCCCTGCCACAAATCTTTTGCCACTCTGAAGAAGATCTGGGGATGGGATGGAAAGATGCCTGGGGACCCACACACCACAAGAAAAACCCAAAAGACAATGGGAAAACCTGTATTTCCAACATAAGCATAAGAACTGTATCACACCACCTCTTTACCTGCTTTTCCCCAAATGTAAGATAGTCATATGCATCACTTTGGCCCTTTAAATACTTTGCTACCTCATTTAAAAAAAAAATCTGGCCTACATATACATATGTAAGCACATACTTTTTTGATACCTATTTATTTTTCTATTTATTATTTTTTCATCTTTTTTTTGGGTATGTAACCTGTTTCTGTTTTCCCCTTTTGACCACCCCCAAATGCACCAACAATATAAGGTAGCACCATTTCCCCCTGCAAAGGCACACTAAAATAAAGGGGAATTCTTACATAAATATATATATATTAAAAAAAAGAGAGCTCTTATCTATTAGAGATAGGAACTCATAGTTGTTTACAATAGAGGGATATCTCCTACCTTGAAAATATGTCATGTGGAATTAACTTAGACCTCAGGTGTTTAGATACCATCAATCCAGCCTTGAACCCTGGATCCCAGACACAGGAACGACACAGTTCTTCACAACTGCTACAGGAAACAAAACCCACCCGGGACAGCCGCAATACTGCGAGGTCACCAACAAATGCCAGCTCTAATATGACATCCTGACAACGAAGAAAATGGGAACAACTTGACCTAAGTGAAGGTTATCCTACCTTTCTAGCTAACGACAAGACAAAATCAGAAGACTTGTCACCCTTTGGAAGGCCCAAAAGCCAAGATTTCGAGTTACAGATGACTGCTGCTAGAACCATGACCAGACTGTATACAGCCTGGGACCAATAAAAAAGCCCTAACCTAGGGTTTGAACTACGATCTGCACAATGAACATGATCCCCAGTTTCAAAGGTCTGGCAGAGACCATTGTAACGGAATGGGGCTTCTGGAAGCACAAAGAAAGACACTGTCCTAGGTGCCATCCTAGCTTCAGTGCAAAGACCAAGATCACCAACCACAGAAGATGAATTAAAATGACACTGATGGAACAGAACTTCTAGAACCACAAAGACTGACTTCATCATAACTCCCACCGCAGGATCTGTGCAGATACTGAGATCCCTAGACACAGAGGCCTGATAGTATCACCCAGGACAGAGCAGAGGTCTTACAAACACCACAAAAGCACCACCGGAAGAGTAAATGATCCTGAACAGAGTCTATAGTTGATCCCATGACAATACACTCCAAGGGCGGAGAAACCCCATATCTCTTAGGCCAAGTGAATTCCTTTTCGAATGACCCCAATATTTACTGTGCCTGGGCAGGAGGGAAAAAAAAAACAAAAAGCACAAATCATTATTTTTTATATATATTATTTTATTTTCATTTATTATTATTTTTATTTACCTATCTATTTTTGGTCAATTTCTCTGTTTGGGTGTGATAATTGAAGTTGTCCCCAGTTATACTTATTCTTTCTCTTCCTTTCTGTTCTTCCTTTGTATGCTATGCCATGTTTCCTATATCAAGACCATGACATTTTTTTGTTTGTTTGTTTGCTTGTTTTGTTTTGTTTTGTGTTTGTTTTTGTGGGTTTTTATTTTTTTAATTTTTTTTTTTGGTGCTTGTGCTTATTGTTGGAGTCCTCACGGGATATTTGACACTTCTTTTTGTACTGGTGGAATGTTTCACCTTTTTTCTCTCCTTAATTTCTCAAACCGATGTTGAGAGCCTCTGGAAGAATTCCACTTATTTTCGGCGTATTAGACTTTTACCCCAGTTTATTACTTTTCTCTCCTTTAAACAAAACCACGTAACTTGAACTAGCTAATCCTGCCCCCCCAATTAGAGGGGGAAACAAGGGAGACACCAGGACCAAATAGGTGCAAGACTACTATGCAGTAGGCTAGATACAGAGGAGACCACACATCCTAGCTACCCTGGGGGGTGAGGGAAGAGGATATGGGTGGTAGGACAAAAACGGAGGTGTAGGGAGGACAATTTGGTGATGGGAATCCCCCCTGATTTTATGTAAATATGTACCTAAAATATCATTGTCAACAATATGTAAGCCACTATGATCAAAAAATAAATAAATTAAAAAAAAAAAAAGGTCAGCCTAGGTGGCTAGGGTGTATTATCGATAAGGCTTCATGTCTTCTGAAACGTGGATCATTTCCTCATGGCTATCCTAAACCATCTGAGAAAGGCCTCACCCTACATCCGTCGCGCCATCATCCATCTCCATCCAGGACTCAATAATTAGTGTGTTTTTCAACAGAAACCCCAATTTTGGTCCCATAGTACACTGAGCATTGCCTTAAGTGATCCCTGAATAAAGAGTTGTTAGTAGCCCTGGAGCAGCACAAGCATTGCCTTCAATCAGAAAATGCGATTCTATCTCATCTATAAAAATGATCGAAAGGTTTTTCCCCTTTTTGTTGTTTCAGCTAATGTGGTACATTGCATTTATTTTTATATTTTAAGGAAATCTTGCTTTTCTTAAATATACCCAACAAAGAGGAGCTCTTGGTATACAGCCACTTAACTCTTGTAATATCTCTTTGGCCTGCCACCCGTTGACTTTATTAAATTGATAAAGCATATCTATACTAATTATGTTTCTTTGTTTTGGAGGGTGCCACACCTGACAGTGCTCAGAACCCACTCTTCGTTCTAGTTTCAGAGGCCACCTTAGGGCTTTATTCTCAGGAGACACTACTCTGGTGTAGCAAGTCAGCCCCTGAAGAGGTTGACTGATGGTGGGATGGAGGATGAGGCCTTTTTCTTCCAGCTCGGAGCACACGTCTACCACCCTGGCTAGCCCACAGTTCTGAGGTGAAACGGCGGGTAAACAGCTTGCAGACAGTCAGGCTCGTGGAAATATTCGCTTTATTCAGTGGACAAGACTGAAGTCCAAAGACTCAGCTTCAGTTCCAGCCAAAAAGCCCCGGCCTTCCACAGACCCTTGTTTTTATACCCCAGAGTCAGGTACCACCCAATGGTGGGATCAGATACCAACCAATGTTCGAAGCAGAATCAGGTCCTACCCTAGGGTGGGGGCAGAATGCCAGGTCACACCCTAGGGTAGGGCACAATAACCAATCAGTTTAGGGTGAGTAACATAGTAATCCCCCAAAATATTTACATACACAACACTCTGGCAGTGATTGAAGGACCATGTGCACTGCCTGGAATTGTATCTGGGTCACTAAAAGCCAGTGTCTTAACCCCTGTACTATCTGCCCATCCTTGTATTTTACTTTCTCATGTTTTGTTCAGGAATTTTGTAGCTCTATTCAGGAGAGATCTTGGTCAGTATGTTTATTTTGCTTTATTTTCCTCTGGAGTTGTCATATTAGTTTTATATTGACCTCTTTATAGTAGGAGAGGAGATTTTTGTCTATAGAACTGAGCTTACATGGGAGGAGCTCAGAAGAGATCCTTGGGACTCTGTTGGCTGGAAGCAGACTCTCTGGTGTTGGAATGATGTTTGCATGAAAAATGGGATGAATAATATTGCAAAATCTTGCTTTCTCAATAAAACGGTTAAATAAAAGCAAATTATTCTAGAGACAACACTGAACTGGCTACGTAGAATGTCATAGATTTGACATAGTTTATTGTGAAAATATTCATTAATAGCAAAGAAAAGGATCAAAGAGAACAGAATCGTATACCACATGCTTTCCTGTGCAATGCTAGGAGCCAGTGTGTGGCCAAAAGCATACAAAGAATATAATAAAGGTAGGTAATTGTATTTTTATCCACTGTGGAGTAATGAAAGCTGATTACCCCTAGGTGATAATTGGCACTGAATGACAATGTATGATAATTGACTTTTTATCACAGAACTTTAATGTTGGACTTGTTCCTTCAAGCCCTTGTTCTCTCTTGAACATATATTTCACTTGCACATCTCTGAATGTCTTTGCTTGCTTTTCCTAGCTCCAGTTCCATTATTTTGTTTTGATTTTTGTATGTTGCAGCTTGTGGCCCTCAGGATTTACTCCTGGCTTTGTACTCAGAGATCGCTCCAGATTATTTGGGGAATGGGGGAAGGGGTATGTGGATTCAGGATTCAACATGGGTTCAATTTTGGCTTGAACCCATGCTGTCCATGTATAATGCAAATGCCCTCCCTGCTGTACTATTGCTGTGATCCCTCTGATTCTTTCTCAAACACTTACTCCTTTCCTTCTCCCCTCTAACATCTTTCTAAGTAAGTTTTATTCAATGAAAATTATTACTCCACTACATTATTTTGGTTTTTGGTGACACTCAGGGCTTACTCCTGGCTATGTGCCCAGAAATCACCACGGGTGAGGGTGATCATAATGGACTCTAGGGGTCACACCCAGGTCCTTCCTGGATCAGTCTTGTGCAAGGCAAATTCCCTATCGCTGAGCTATTACTCAGACCCCTCCACTAAATTTTTTAAATTGAATTCAAATTAGGTTACTTTGCCTGAAAACAAGTTGGTCTATGTTAAATCTTTGTCTATGATTGAAATTCAAGTTTTTTCTTTAAATCCTTCATACTGATAGATCTATGTGTATATATATATATATATATATATATATATATACACATATGTATTTGTATATATACACACATAATAAAGCCTGTCATTTTGTGGTTGTTTTATTCTGTTTTAAATGGATTATATCGGTTGTTTTCTCAAGAAATGAAGACTGATGAAAAAGAGTGTATGTTGGACCCTGAAAACAAAAGGAAACAGGATGAAAACCTTGAGAATCCAGTGAAGAAAAAGCCAAAAAGGATGCTTGTGGAAAACAAAGAAATAATGGAAATGGACTCCACCTCTGAGAACTCATCCCAGTCTGTGCCTATGGGTAAGGAGGTTTGTCTTTCCCTCTTCCATCTCTTGCACAGCACCACTGGGTTCCATCCACTTTCACACCACTGGAATATTCTCATCACAGTTGCAAGTTGTTTTTTTTTTTTTTTTTGGTTTTTGGGCCACACCCGGTGACGCTAAGGGGTTACTCCTGGCTATGCGCTCAGAAGTCGCTCCTGGCTTGGGGGACCATATGGGACACCGGGGGATCGAATCCATGGTCCGTCCTAGGCTAGGGCAGGCAAGGCAGGCACCTTACCTTTAGCGCCACCGCCCAGCCCCACAGTTGCAAGTTTTGACTACTGGTGATAATTATCTTCTTAGATACATTCAGCACAATTATTCATTTCCACTGCATTTAAATGCTCTTGGAGTCCCATATTCCACTGCCAAGTCACTTAGCAGGCCACTAAAATAAACTCCTACCTGATTTCATTACATCCCATTGTGTCTTTCCGTGTCCTGTCTTTTTTCTGCCCTGCTTCCTAGTATTCATTTAGACACCAGATTGTGCTCTATCCTCCTAAACTTACTATCCTGCTTTTGGATTCGCAGGGGAATCTGAACATTCAGCTATGGTCTCCCACTGTGGTACATTTGGAGTGGCTGCTCTGTCTTAAGGGTTCTCACTCGTCAGCTTCCTGGCCTCTGCACTCTGGTTCTACTCCTGGCCTCTGATCTTTGGTTCTACTTGTGACATATGTTCCTTGGTTCTCCTCCTGTCCTCTGCGCATTCTTGGTTCTTGATCATGCCTGCTTTAATGGTCCCTGTTCCTGCTGCTAAGACTATAACCTCAGCTCTTCCTCTGCATATGCACAGGGCCAGCAAGTTTTCAAGAGAGCCTCAATTTTTTTTATTTTTCCTTGCTTTTCTAATATCGCCAGTATAATTTTTCTTGTTTTTTTTTTTTATTTCTCATATATATTTTTCTAGGTTTTTATTTCTCAAAACAAACTTACAAGTTACTACTATGGGATCTAACCACTTGTAAAATAAAGTTTCCACCCCGTCAGCCTCCCAGTCTATGCTTACGAGTCCAGAACCCCTCCTAGTTATTCTCAGTCAAACTGGCAGGTGGTTCAATGCAAAAATTCAATGATTTGGTGCTTTTCTGGACTCGTACAGGCTATTTTCCCAGCCACCCATCCAGTGCTTGGGAATCTCTAAGGTTGCACATAGTAATTGTCAGGGACATATGGTTATCGGGGAATAAAACCAGGGAAGACTATTTGCACTGCAGGTGCCTTAACCCCTGTTCTATCTCTTTGGCTCTTTAAATGTTCCCTAATATTATGTGTGTGGAAAAGTTTACTCATATAGAAATCCTCAACTTCCATTCGTAGTTACCAAGATCTAGCTCTGGTCACTTGTCCTCATTTTCCACATTTATGTGGAAAAACTTTAATTTCCTTCCTTTTGAGCCTCTATATTATTTTGTTATTTACCTTCTAGAATATCTGGCCTAATGTCATTCTATCATTAATGGTATCAAATGGTATTGTTGGTATTAAAAGATAAATCCACTGGGGCCGGGCGGTGGCGCTGGAGGTAAGGTGCCTGCCTTGCCTGCGCTAGCCTAGGGTGGACCGCGGTTCGATCCCCCGGCGTCCCATATGGTCCCCCAAGAAGCCAGGAGCAACTTCTGAGCGCATAGCCAGGAGTAACCCCTGAGCGTCACAGGGTGTGGCCCAAAAAAACAAAAAAAATAAAAATAAAAAAAAATAAAAAAAAATAGATAAATCCACTGAGACATTATCTTGGTATTTGGTCACCTCTTTCGGGGGTTACTTCTCCCAAGATATTCTCAGGCACCCCATGAACCTCAAGGATCATTCTCAGTCAACTGAGAAAATGTGTCAATGCAAGGGGCTAAGGACATAATGCTGTTTAAGCCTTGAAGTGCCAGAGATTACCTAGCTACAGACAGTGCTTGGGGGTCTCCAGGGCAGTATCTGGTGATGCTTGGGTGACCATGTGATGTCTGCAATATAATGGACACATACTCGGAGGGCATAGCAATGTACTTTCTCCCTTCCCATTGGTTCACTTCATCTTTGAATGAACAATTTCAGATGCAAATACAGACAGGTTGTGGAATCATTTCACTCCTCTTATTGTCCTTGGTCAAAGCCTCCAGCATCTCTATTTGAGTATAAGCATATTGTTTGGGTTATCTGACCAAGTCTATGTTAATCACCAAGGCCAGGTAAATTTGTGGGATTTTCCTTCATGTAGCTTGGGGCTTCAATCACTTAGGCCCGATTTGTCTGGGCGGACACTCTTTACACATTTCAAACTCTGGCCATAGAGGCTGAAGCCACATTGTCTTAACCATTCTGGGGACCCTTAGAGTGTCTGAATGAAGTTTATGCCTGTCATTTCATCTTTTCCTCTCAGATATTCTTGATTCTTTTTCAAAAATTACTTTAGGTTAATCAAAAATGGGGAGTCACCTCTGTAATTGCTCACCAATTGTCTCTAAGGATCCCCAGTTTACTTGCCTCTAATTCAGTCCCAAAATTCTCACCAAATCAAAACATTGATCCTAAATGAAGTGTAACACATTTTTGTCTCAGAACTCACTTGAGATGGTGGAGATCTGGGTGTGTAGGGTGAATCACTCCACTATAATAATCTAATTAAAATTTTAATCTCCCTTAAAGTAAAATAAAATCTCAAAGTAACATCCACTCGAGCAGTTTTCCATCTTCAAGATCATGCTGACATTGCAAACTATATCATGTGTTTGTCTCTCTAACTCTGCGATTACTTTTTTGCTTTCCTGAACCACATGCCTATTTCTTTCCTTGGCCCCATCAATTTCAATTTCCTCCATTTCCCTCTTCACAACCCTATGCCCCCACACATTTCTCCTCTTCTGCTCCACCAGGTCCTTCTCCCTAATCTCTCTTCCTTCATCATGCCTGCAACCCATATCTCAGTGACCTGATCAAGTTTCCTGGCTGAAACTTCATGTCTTTGCTCTGTGTGGTGGGTGGCTGGGCTAGAAATCTATTGTGCATTCACATTTCCTTCTCCAGATTCCCTTCTCTTTTATAGGTGTTTCCCAAGCAAAAGCCAAACTTGTTCATTTCTTCTCTAGTCTCCTTCATGTTGCTCAAGGGTTCAGATGTCTGCTCTCTGACTTTACTTGGAAAGATAACCACATATTCCTCATTTCCAATACTATCTCTGAGGAATAAATATTTCATCTATTTTAAAGAATACAAGCATGTTGAAAAAGGAGAAAGGTTTTTTGGTGTTTTTTTTTTTTGAAGGCACACTTGGTTTTGTACAGGGCTTAATTCTAGTTCTACACTCAGGAATTATTTCTAGAGATCTTGGGGTCTGTGTGGGGGTGCGAATGATGGATCTTGAATAACTCACTTGCTAGACAAGAGCCCTACCCACTGCCCCCATGAGTATAAAATAGACCAGCAAGCAATTCCTGAAATTGTTCCTGAGTGAAGCTTTCTACTCAACTAACTGACAGATTTTATAACCCCATCTTACTCATCATTATTAAATGACTCTATATGATTATTGATACATTGTCTTATTTTTGAGGACATGAAATTGACAATCACAAAATCCACCAATCGTGACACATAAAGGAAAGTCATTACAGTGAATGTCTCCTGAGAAAGTTCTATGGCCTTCCTTCCTTCCTTCCTTCCTTCCTTCCTTCCTTCCTTGCTTCCTTCCTTCCTTCCTTCCTTCCTTCCTTCCTTCCTTCCTTCCTTCCTTCCTTCCTTACTTCCTGTTTTAGGGCCACATCCATTGATGCAAAGAAGTTACTCCTAGCTCTGCATTAATATTACTCTTGTCAGGCTCATGGGATCCTGTGGAATGCCAGGGGTAGAACCCATGTTGGACACATGCTAGGAAAACACCATACCAGATGTGCTGACGCTTTAGCCCCTCTGTGGCTTTTCTTTGCTGTGGTTTTGAGACTCTTTCTAAATATACCAATTTAGACACCAGCTTCATAGAATGGAGGCCTATTGTAGTCATGCATTCTATTTCCCAATCAGCTCAAAAAGAACATCCAAGGACAGGAGAGAGAGAGAGAAGAAAGAGAGAGAATGAAATAACAATAGGCTAAACACATGCTTTGTGTGAGCATGCAGGGCATGCAGGAGGCACAAGTTTGACTCCCCACACTGCATATATGTACTGAGCATCGCTGGGAGTGACTCCTAAGCACAGCGCCAGGAGTGGTCCCAGAATACCACTGAGTCGAAACTTCCCTCAAAAATCATAGAGAGGCTGGAGAGATTGTAGGGCATTTGTAGGAGTAGGACATTTTTCTTCCTCTTAGTTAACCCAGGTACGATCCCCAGCACCCATAAATATGGTCCCCTGAGCACCTCCAGGAATGATTCCTGAGTGCAGAGGCAGGAATAACCTGTGTCTTCCCCACAGAACAGATAAAGAAAATAAGTCCTTAAAAGCCCATAACCTCCTTGAAACAAATTTTAGAAGGAGCCTTCAATATTTAACAGAAAGGAAGAGACATCTAAGAGACTAATACTTACAAGGGCAGAAGTGTTCGTAAGAACAAAAACAGACTTACCTGACGTTTGCTTTCCTCTGTTGTTTCCAATCGCACCAACAGTCTCGAGCTCTCAATATTAAGTACAAGTTCTACACTGCATACCAGCCACTGTCCTGTGGAAATCTTAATTGAGGACACTGCACCATCAAGATAGCAACTTAGTGCAAGGAGTACAAAAAGATACAGAAGAGTGGCCTCAACTTCTCCAGCAATTTCATCTTACCACCACATCACATCACAGCAGGGGCTCCTCTATCTTATTTCCCACTGTACCCATGTACAAGGAGGGATTATCTCTTTCTTCCCACAGACACCACTGAAACTTCACCTCTTGGCACACTGTCCTATCTTGAACTCAAAAATTCTCCGAGACTATGATCATTTTCATTAGCCAATACAGACTTTAACTCTCCCAACACTCTCTTACAACCTGGGAGCTGGGTCTTACTGGGGTCGCAGGGTATTACTTTGGGAAGTATTAAATCTTTACATTCCAAGTGGAAAGAGCCTTAACTTGTTATTTCACTCCATAACTGCCTAATAAATTTTCCGCATAGAATCCTTGGAGAACGAGGATGAGGATGAGGATGAGGACGAGGACGAGGACGAGGACAAGGACGAGGAGGATGAGAGTGAGTTGACGTCAGATCTGGAATAGGACTTGATGTCTGAAACTTCTACCTCCTCTGGGATTGCTTCTGAAAAGCAACCAATATACACCTCTGAAGTAGTCAGTGACCTGAATTTAATCATTAGACGGGTAAAATCTAGTTGGCAATGGTGGTGCCCACTCTAATGGTAAGAGTACTCTGCTCATTTTGTCATCTTACTACTCCAGTAACAGCATACTGCTTATTAACTTGCTCCAATTCAAGTAAGACTATAAATGTGCTTAAATGTTGCTTAACTCAAATGCCTATCATCTGCACTTATTTTCTATCTCTTTCCCTGCAATTCAATACCACCTTTTGCTTATTTTTTAACCAAGGGCCTTTACCACTTATCATAAGATAACAGTACATCTCCAATGCACCAATGATTTGATACCTGAAGTAAATTTCACCAAATGCAAAAAATGTACAAACAAATTATCAGAGAATTCCTGCAGGGATCTCTCAGATTTCTTACCTTTGAAAGTCTCCTTATAACAAGACTTATATCTTGCCTCTTTCTTCAATCTATTTTCCAAACTCCTTACTCACACTCTTTTCTTTGGTGCCCTATACTCCCCTCTACCTCCATATACTGATTGAAGTATTTGCGCCTCTGCTCTGTAGACTGAATTCTTATTCCTATACTGGCTAATTTCACCAAATGGTTGTAGCCTTGGCCACGTAATATTCCCAGATAATTGCTCCTGATAAATGAAATTCAGTATCAAATGGGTATTACCTACAATTTGCACCTAAATTTAATAGTTAAGCTTCAGTATTCAAAAACATTAGACTTAACTACCTCATTCTGTCTTCAATGGAAACTAAAGTACTCATGGCCTACCTTATTTATTCCAAATTTCTTTGTTTAACCAAATTTCTGAATACACATAACCACACACTTTCTCTGTTCCATGGAAAGATAATATCCCCTAGTCATTATCACACAGAATAGGAAAACATAAGCTAGATATGCCATTCAGTTTTGATGAGCCTGTTGTTTTCTGCCTAAAATTCTTTGCTGACTACACAGAGGTTGACCACAATTTTTCTTTGCACACAATACAAGTTATTTGGGGGCTATACCCAGTAGTGCTCAGAGCTTACTCCTGCCTTTGAGCTAGGGATCACTTCTGGCAGACTCTTGGGACCATCGAGGGTGGTGAGATCCAAGTTGAGTCACCCTGTGCAGGTAAACTCCCTACCAGAGGCACCAAATATCATTGCTCCATTCCCACTTTCCATTCTTCTAAGCCAACGTCTCTGATACCTGCCACAGCAACTGCTATAGAGGGACATTTGGTAGATAAAATGAGTGAGACAAATATACAGCCATTCAAGAATGGGGCTCTGTTATCATTGTCATACCCAGCCTTTTCAATGCCTCCAACCTAATTGGCATGTAACCTGCATTCTTATTTACATGATACTCAAACTGGTCTTTCCCACTTCTGAAATTAATTTTGTATAATGGAAAGCCTATTTCTACCCTTGTTCATCGTAGAACAAAAATAGATAGTCCAGACTTCTTGTTTCTTTTCATTGGAATTCTGACAGGAATCAGAACAGGAATAACTGGCTCTGCCATGCACATCCAAGCCTGGAATTTAGTGCGAACACTAGTGAAGGAAAGTAAAGCCATAATAACGTCCATGGAAGCCATTCAGTGAAAACTAAAGTTGGCTGAGGGCTAAAAGTAGAAGCTTTCAATTTATAAATTAGAAAAACTTTCAGTGGATCCTTAGCCAATCCAGGGGAAACGTGTGTGCTTCTCTTTTGTGAATAGTGGTGCTTTGTGTTGATAAGTTTGAAATAGTTGCTGATTGCCTAGGACAAATTAGAAATAGAATTACCACTTAACTAATACAAACTCTTGAGTACCAAATTGTGCAGTTGGAAATTAAACATCCGATCTGGTTCAGAAGGCTGATACTTTTCCTAATACTTTACACTGAAATTCTCCTTTGCAAATGCTTGGTCCTTGGCTGCTAAAATGTCTTGTTTCTTTCATCCAACAGATGAGTCAATTGATATGTTGTAAAGCTCAACAACCAATGATGCTGAAGTTTCATTTCTGATATTCTTCTCTTCATCTCTACATCCCAATGTCATCAGGAAGCAGATACAGGAACTAGATTACTACCCCAATTCTGAAGCTTAATTACAAAAGAAGGTAGAGGAAATAATTCAAAAAGACCCATCCAGCCTGTAGACTTAAGGATTTAGTTCATCTAGCCTGTAGACATGTGAATTAATGCCATCTATGATCTCACAAGGGTTTGGGTGTCATTGTAGACCAAATCAACAGACTTCCCTGCACAGACAGTCCCCCATGTAGTGCCTCAAAAATCTACCTTGTAAAATGCAAACTTGTTCAGAATATGGAATTTGCCATCTAGAGAGAATTTTTTTTAGTAGTAACTAAGTTTTTTTTAATGTTTCTTAATCTTTCTGTGTGGAAAGATATACTGCCCAGGCAAATCCTCAACCCCCATTCTTTTTCGACAACATTTGCCTTTGTTATTGTGCCTTCAGATTTGTATTGAATAAATTGTCATTCAATCACTCATTGACTCAATTATTTAATTTATCTGCTTGATCTTGTAACTGAGACCCTTGGCCTTGACTTCAAACCTGAGATTATCATGTAATGATTGAGTGGTTGGTGGGAAAGCAGAGGTGTATTAGAGCTGATAAAAGGCCAGTGGTAGAGGGAACAGGACCCCTTAATATTGCCGTTGTAGTAACTTTGTAAATCAAAATTATAAACATCAGTATGAAAATGATCTTTTTCTAAACTACAATAAAAGCTTGAAATGAAATTAAAAAATTGGATGGAATATTCCTCATTGATGGTGGGAAGGTTGCACTGGTGAAGGGTGGTGTATATTGAATGACAGAAACCCAGGTTTGAGTATTTTTGTAACCACTGTGTTTAAATAAAGAAATAATTAATAAAAATTTAAACTTTTTTTTTGGTTTTTGGGCCACATCCAGCCATGCTCAGGTGTTTCTCCTGGCTGTCTGCTCAGAAATAGCTCCTGGCAGGCACGGGGGACCATATGGGACACCGGGATTCGAACCAACCACCTTTGGTCCTGGATCGGCTGCTTGCAAGGCAAACGCCGCTGTGCTATCTCTCCGGGTCCTAAACTATTTTCAATACCAAAAAATTAAGAAGGAAAAATAGTTGTATTTGACAAGGGAGGCTGGATGGTAAGAGGGAACTCAAATTAGTGGAGAGGGATCCTGACACTTTGGTAGTGCCTATAGTGGCATTGCTAGTGGGGGATGATATCTTCCCAGGTTCTCAATATTACAAAGAATTGATCTAGACACCGGTAAAATATAAAGCTAATCAATAGTTTTATTTGAAGGCACAAAGTACTCTAAAACCAAGTGGGCCAAGTACAGAGTTGCTTAAGAGCTCAAACCTGTATTTAAGGGCCTTTTCATTATAGCCTGAAGTTACTTATCACAGAAATGTGTTCAGTAGTTGGAGATGTTGTTGGGGCTTGATGGATGCAAGCAAATTTTTGGAGACACTTGGTGGTTCATATTGGTGTGCATAGGATGTGGAACAAGATTCACAGTGGATATTGATGGTCTCAGTTTCTATTTCTTCTGACTTGGATATCACTGAGTGTCTGGAAGGAATATGTGTAACCCAGTCAAAGCCAGCTGACACAGCATGGACTGACATTTGGTTTTCTTTTTTCATTATCTTTGTTCCCTATTTAATCTGTCTACGTCAGTGTAGCAACATTACATGCCTGAAATGGGACAACTAACATACACTGAAAGTGATGTTTATGTTAAGATTTTTTATAAATTAAGTCTAACATCCTGTATGAGCTTGGAAGCAGTTTATTTTCCGAGACTTCAGTAAGGCACTCAGCAGAGTTTACACTTTGATCTCAAATCTATAATACCCAAAACAGACAATCTAGTCAAATGAAATGGACTTCTGATCTATTATTTTATTACTTTCCAATATCAAACAGGTGCATGGAGGCTTTACACACCAACAAGCGATTCTCAGCAGCAGAATAGCTAAAACTTCAACTCAATTCTGACACTATCTACCCAGGGATAGAGTCACATTATACAGGTTAAGAGCTCAGTGTCCCAAGATTGTCAGGTAATTCTTAGGTCAGCCACCAAACCCAAGGTAAGCCCATGATTCTGAGATATATGAGTTCATTCTGCCCTCCTCAGATTTCCGATGTGCTTTGCAAGCCCAAATTATTGTATATTCGTAATCAAGAGATTACAAAACCAAGAATACTCTTGTTAGGTTCAAATAATTGCTAGAAGGACACACAGAACTAAGGAAAGGCTCTCATTCATTCAATCATTGATTACTAAAGAGTAATCAGATAGAAGAGATGCATAGGGAATATCTTCTGCAGGTGTGACATTAGCCCCAAATCTACATCCATGCACTAACCCCCAAAGCTGTCTTCAGTCTCCTCATCTTGAGTGTTTATGGTGGCTTCATTACATAGAGGTTATTGATTAATATGTCAATAGAAAAAATTTAAAAAATAGAAATATCAAACAATTCTCCAATTATTTATTTTGTATGTTGTCCAAAGAAAATGAAAACAATTTTAAACAATTTGTGCACCTCTATGTTCCTTGCAAATTATGAAATGAAACTGGAAATAATCTAAATATCAATGGATGAATGGCTAACAAAGTGGTGATGTGTAATGTTATGAGCTGCATAATGTCTGGCATTTCTGAGAAATATATAATTAAGCAGTTTTGTTATTGTATGAATGTGATAGTGTATAATTACATGAGCCTAGCATGTGTAGTATACTACACACCCAGGCTATATGATACAGTATATTTGGAGTTCTGATGTATGTGAACGTATGTTCTTCATTGACCAAAAAATAAGTGATGCATGCATTGTTAAGTAATGTTATTCAATTATTTAAAAGATTAAAATTTGGGACCTGAGTTATAGTATAGTGATAGTATTTACAATGCATGCTACTGACCATGTTCAATCCCTAAGATTCCATATGGTCCCCTGAGCACTGCCAGAGTAATTACTGAGAGCAGAGCCCTAAGCACCAGTGGGTATGGCCCCAAAACAAAAAATGAAATCTTACCATTTGCAACAGCATAAATGAATCTTGATGTTATCAGAAATGAATGTTAAGAGAAATAAGTCAAAGAGAGAAGACTATCCTATCTATGATCTTACTTGAATGTAGCTCATTGTTAGCGTGATAGAGTAAGTGCATACTTCACATTTATGGGGCTCTTGAGTTGGATATGCAAATTCCAAATAAATAAGTGAGCACCTATGAGACAGAGAGACAATACAGCAGTTAGATGGCTTCACTGGAACACAACTAACCTGGATTCTATCCCCAGCACTTCATATGGTCCTTGAGCCAGGCATGAGTGATCCCTGAGCTCAGAGCTATGTCTAAGGCAAAACAGAACAAAACCGGAATCAAACTCATAGATACAGACAACTAATTGGTAGCTCCAAAGTGAGTACTACAGGGTAGGCAACAGGATTTAAGGAGGTCAAAAGGTACACAATCCCAGTTATAAAATAACTAAGTCAGGGCTGGGAAGGTATCTCAAAGAGTTAGTGTGCATGCTCTGTATGTTAGAAGCCAGGCTTAATTTCCAGCACTGCAGGATATCTCGAGCCCCTCTGGGAGTGGCTTCCAACTACCCATTCAAGAGTAATCATCAGAACTGACATATGTGGGCCCTAGACCAAAATAAATTATAGGAGTGTAATCTAGCAAAGTATATATGATTAATAATGCTGCATTGCTTCTTGGAAAGTTGCTAAGAGGATATATCTTTGAACCACACCCAGTGGTGCTCAGAACTTTTTTTGGCTCTTCAATGTGCAATTATTCCTCCTGGGCTCTGGATCATATGTGGTTCAGGGGATTGAACCCAAATCGGTCACATGCAAGACAAGCACCTTATCATTTTGATCCTAAAAAGTACATTTTAAAATTCCCCAAACAAGAAGAAAAGAAGTCAATTCCACCAAAGATCAACAAACCTGGAAATCTAATCATCCATTAGAAAACAGATATAATTGTGTCTCAACCTCATTCGGTGCACATAAATAAAAGTGAAAAGAAAATACTTAAAAGGCATAACATTCAGAAGGTAATATATTCATGACCTTATAATAATTATTTCTTAAATAAGTCTTTAAGCATATTATTTGTAAGAAAAATATGTTCATATTCAACTAAATTTTCATAAAAATTTATTCACCAGGACCAGAGAGATAGTCATATGAACTGAGCAATACTTTAGTGTTCAGGAGCCCAGAGTTGATCCTTAGCATCGCATGGTCCACCAAGTACCTCCAGGAGTGACCTCCTTACCCCCAGGGCTCCAAGCACTGAGCTGGGAGTAGTTCCCAAGTACTGCTGTGTACTGACCCCATACTAAACATGTGAAAATTTAAACTAAAAACAACATATATTCACTGATCGAAAACATAAAATGAAATGGAAAAATACTGGAAAAGACACTTTGAATCACACACTCTCAAAGCATTAATTTCATTTTCGACAATAGAGGCATATACATGGCAGTGCTCAGGGACTGTTACCAGTTCAGGGGTGATACTCTTATCTGGACTATGTGTTTCCAGGGATCTATCCTAGGGCTCCCACATGCAAAGTATGTGCTCCAGAACTTTGAGCTATCTCCCAGTCCCAAGTTTTCATAATATATAAATAATCTCTATGAAAGAAAAAATGACAGAATTAAAATATAAATTCAGTGAATAAGGTCTTTTAAAGGAAAACCACTCAATGTCTCATAAGCATAAATAGTTGGTCAACCTCAACACAGCATTTGCCTTGCACCTGGCCAACCCGGGACAGATCTGGGTCGATCCCAGCCATTGCATATGGTTCTTCAAGCCTTCCAGGAGTGATTTCTGAGCACACTGCCAGGAGTTACTCCTGTGCACAGCCTAGTAGGTCCCCCAAATAAATAAGTAAATAAATAAGATGTCATTGTTTCATAAAAATGATAAAGGGCCACAGTGATAACACAGCTAGAAGGGCGTTTACCTTGCATGGCCGACCCAGGCTCTGTCACCAGCATCCCATATGGTCAGTCTCGTGAGCCTGCTGGGAATAAATTCTGAGTGCAGAGCCAGAAGTAACCCCACAATCGGGTGTGCACCCCCCGAAAAAGTTGATCAACCTCAAGATTAATCAGGTAACTAAAAACAAATTAAGATAACATTTAATACTAATAAGAAGCAAACTTATGAAAGAGTGCTTCTATTGTTGTTTAGCTATTGTTGCAATAGTTTTAAAGTTCAAGCATTTCCTTATCTTCACTAAAAAGCACAAGAACCACTGACTGTCCTTGTGTCACTTTCTAGTCTGCCTCTTTCCTGTCAAGTCCCTCCCCCACTGTTTGGTAACCTCAGATTTTTAGTGAAAGGCCAAAGATTTATCATTATTCAATATGGTCTGTTCCCTTGCTTATCTACATACCTCTAACGAGTGAGACAATATGGTGTTTTTCCTTCCCTTCTGACATATCAATAATGGTTATGCCTTTCAGTTCAATTCAGATTGCAGTGATGTGAAAGATTTGATCTATGCATGTAATTGCATAGAATTCCATGGTGTGTATATATGTGTGTGACCCTGTGTATATATAACAATTTCTTTATTCATTCATCTGTCATTGAACATTGGGTTACTTTTACATTCTGTATATTGCATTTAGCATCGCAATAAACTTAAGTGTGACATATCTTTACAAATGAACTCTTTTGTGTTTGGATAGATGCCAAGAAGTGGATGGTATGGAAGTGTCATTCCTTTTTATTGCAGGGGGAGGTGGTGAATCTCTATGCTGTTTTCCACAGTGGCTGAACCAGATAACATTCCCACTCAAAGTGAACTAGGGTTACTTTTTCTAACACATCCTTTCTACATTTCTTATTGCCAGATTTCTTAATAAGTGCCGGTTTCACTAATGTGCAATGATATCTCGCTGATCCTTTAATCTGCATTTACTAATACAAAGTGATAATGATCACTGTTTTATATGTCTCTGTTTAATATTGTATGATTTTCTTTGAAAAAATATCTTCTCATATCCCCTCCCTGCTTTTTCTAAATATATTTTATTATGGTAATATGGTTTCCAACAGATTCTCTGTTGATTGTGTTATACACATGGTCACTGTTGGAATGAGTTTACGAAGATTTTATTGAGGACTTTTACATGTATGTTCATCATGGGTATCTTTCTATAATTTTACTTTTTAGTTACATCTTGGCTTTAGGGTAATGTTCGCTTAATTAAAGGTCATTAAAATGGAAAAGTTCCTGAACTTGAGGAATATAGTTAACAAGTCTTTGAATACTTGATAGAACTCACCAATGATCTGGATTTCTGTTCCTGGGAGATATTTAATCACGCTTTCAATGTCTTTACCTGTGCAGATTTGCTACTTCCTTCTGATTCAGTCTTGGTAGGCTGTATAATGCTGAAAATCATCTTTTATTCTAGACTCTTCAGCTTACTGGCATAAAGTTGCTCACAGTACTTTCTGTCTTTTCTATTTCTGAACTGTTTTGATTTTTCCCCTTTCATCTCCAATCTGATTTAATAGGTATTTTTCTCCTTTTCTTGTGAGCCTAAGTGTCTGTCGATCTTATTTGTCTTTTTGAAAAAATAAAACAACTTCCAGCTTTATTTTTTTGCATATCTTATTGACTTCTGTATCATTGATTTCTTATCTAATTACTATTATTAATTTTACTTTGGGATTCATATATTGCTTTTTCTAATTTCTCAAGATGTGGAGCTTGATCATTATTGGAAAATTGTCTTTTTATTGATATAAAATTGTATTGATATGAACTTCTTAGTATTTTTTGCTAAACTCTATAGGTTCTGATGTTTACTTTATTCTCATTTATATTGTGATATTTTTATTCTTCTTTGATTCCTTTTTAACCCATTAGTTGCTTGACAGTATGTTGTTCCATTTCCAAACATTTGTCTGTATTTCTTTTTATAGCTAATTTTTACTTTTATTGCATTGTGGTATGAGAGGTATTTGATATCATTTCTATTTCCATGACATTACAGGTTGTTTAAGTGTATTCTACTGTGTATCTATAGATAGTTCCAGCTATCCTCAAGTATATTTCATGTTCACTGGAGAAAAATATATGTTTATCTTAAGGAAGGGAAAAGGGGCCTGGACATGTTTATTGATCCGAGTTCTTCCACTTTTTTACATTTAGCACTCTTTTTTCTACATTGATATTCTATCTGCTTTATCCGTACAATGATTACAGTGGGATGTTAAAATGTCCCACTACAACAGTGTTGCTGTCAATATATATCCTCAACTCAATTAGCAGTTGTTTCATGAACATTGTTGTTTCTTGGTTTGGTGCATATACATTGAGAAGAGTAGAACATTGTGTAATCTATTGACCTTTTAATCAGTATGTAATCACCTTCTTTATCTTGAATGTTATTTGGTCTGATAAAGTCTGGCTACCCCTGCTCTTTCAAGTTTTCGATGATCCAGTATGATTTTTTTCACCATCAGTTCACTCTGAGCCTGTTTCTTGTGTGAGAGTTTGTGTATCTCTTGTCTGCAATAGAAGGCTAAATTTTGTTTTCTGATTCATAGAGCCACTCTGCTTTATGATGGGAAAATCCAGTTCATTGACAGTCAGAGAAATCACTGATAGGAGCAATCTCTTACCATTTTTTCCATGAGTATGAAGTATACCACTTTTCATTTACTGTTTTTCTATTTTTCTTTTTTCTTTTTGTTTTTGGGTCACACCCAGCAACGCTCAGGGGTTACTCCTAGTTCTAAGCTCAGAAATCGCTCCTGGCAGGCTCGGGGACGATATGGGATGCCGGGATTCGAACTACCATCCTTCTGCATGCAACGCAAAGGCCTTACATCCATGCTATCTCTTCAGCTCCCGTTTTTCTGTTTTTCTTTTTTTTAAGGGTTTATCATATTCTCTAGCATGACACTGTCTTTTTTGCATTTCTTAGATGCAGCTATTTCAAGAAATTGGGATAATTTACTTAATTAAGTTATTGTTCTCATCTTTCCCAAACTTAGGGAAAGAATTTGTACATGTTATTATAAAATTTAATTTTAATTTATACATGATTTAGTTTAGAAACCACTAAAATTGTAGTTTACATGATTTCTAAAAGTAAAATAACACTTTTAACAATCTTTTTGTTTTCTAAAAATATTCTATATACATGCATGTGGTCAAAACATACTTTTATGGTGGGCAAATTTCCTACGTACAGTAAATAAAAGAGCTGATCAATTATTTCCAATGTTATGAGTGCCACCTAGTGTTCCATTTCTGCAACTACAAACCTTATAAGTTAAAAACTGCTTATTCAAATAAAACCCAGGTTCTAAAACCTGCATTTTGGTAATGCTTTCCAGTTGATGACTTTATTGTGGAAAATGAGGTCATGAAAAGAATGTGCGATATAAAAATTAGTATAAAAATTTTTACATGCTACTTAAATATGAAAAACAGATCGAACTTTTTTTTTTACTTCAAATGCATATCTGCCTCCCTTAAAAATGAAAACTAAAGAAAATATGGTTAAAACATAGAAAGTAACAGGCTAGTTCAAACTAGGACTTAGTCATCAGAATCCATCATGAGTAGTGGGAAAATGATTTATTCACTCCATCCATTTACTTTATGGATGTGATAAAAGTTGGAAAGGCAGTAATGCATTTTTTAAATCATTTTAAAATAGTATGTGTGGTCTTTTACCAAGGTTCATAGTGAGTTTACATCAAAGGAGCAAAGTGGGCTTTCATTACAAGAAATCTGCATTACCAACATTTGAAAGAAACACATTTACCGTAAAAACAACTCAGTCTCATCTACCAAATTGCAGTTATACTAATGAAACTTTAATTTTTAACAGGTCACAACCAAAAACCAAACTGTTGAATAGTCCTCAGAAAGTTGGAATATAAATGTTGAATTCAGTTTACATATCATCAATATCTTCATCATCATCTCCAATGTCATCAAACTGAATTTCATCTTCATCTCCAGGACCAAATGTATCAGTTTAGTTGATTTTAGCATGTTTTGGAAGTTCACCGTATGCTTTCAGGCTTCTGGCCTCATTTGCATTGTATTTTAAAATTACATCAGCTTTATTATCCTGGTAGTCTCGTAAGCCAACCAGTATGATGTCTGATGTATTTATCCAAACCTTTTTTCTCAGTTTCCCTCTGATATGGCGTAACCTCTTTACACCATCAAAACACATTGCCTCCAATCTTCCATTTCCCAACATTTTGATAACTTGAGCATACTCTGTCCATCCTCTTTGAATACTAATTCTCTTTTTTCAGACTCATTCTCATTCTTACCTCTGCGTCTGTTTTTACCGCCTTTAACTTTATTCTTGGGCAGGGCAACGCCTCGCTGCTTCTCTGGCTTTTTAGTCGGGGGGGGGGGGCAGCGGCGACGAGTCCGAGGGGGGCTAGCGGAGGTGGGCACGACCACGCGGGCTCAAGCAGCGGCCAAAGGGCACCTGGCGTGCGCGGGAGAGACACCCCGCAGACCACCACGCACACACTTTCGGCAGGAGGAAATGGCGTCGCGGCTCCGTTTTTCTATTTCTCTATGTTTTTTTCATTTACCATTTGATTTTTATAGGAAGTTATTCAGTATTCCTGGGTTAGATGCAACTAATGCTTTTGTGGTTTTGAAAACATTTTTATCACTCCCTCAAATATGAGTCTTAACCTTAAAAAGATATTGTTTTCATCACTGCTCAGGCTTGTTCAAATTTTTTTTATATCCCAATGGAACTTAGTTCCTGGTGTTGTTGCCTGGAGCTGTATCAGTTCTACACTCTGGCACCAACTTGTGCCAGTTTTTATATAACAAGGAAATGACAACTTGACCTTAGACCAGGTTGTCCTATCACATCACCTAACACCAAATGGAACTCAGAAGATGTATCGTCCTTATTTGAAAAATAAGAGCACCAACTACAGAAAACTGACTTTGACAACCGGGACTGGGCAGAACTTACCTTGGGACCAATAAGGAAAACCCTACTCTAGGCTGTAGCCCAGGACACAGAAAAAACAACAAGATGTCTAATTGCAGAGTTCCAACTTGGATAACAGAGACTGAGCAGAACCTTTGGATCCATAATATCCTAGGCTTCGGCTTAGGGACTGAACAAAAACAGGAAGCAATTGTTACAGAGAACTGAACACAACAACAATGATGGATAGGAACCTCTAGAAACATACTCTATTCGAGACCCTGTCCTATGACGTGCGCAAATACCAAGATCGCTAGCTAAAGTGGCTTGATTTTCTCACTCACAACTGAGAGGAAAGTTTCCTGGCACCACAAAAAAGCCCTTGGGATGGGGTAATGAGTATATATGGAGCCAGTGGTTGATCCCATGATGGTATGCTTCAAGGATGGAGAAACCCTGAAACGAGAATTTCCTTTCTTTCCCAATGCTCACTGTGCCTATGAAAAAAAAAAAGTGGGGGAATGCCAAACCCTGCCACTCCAGCACCCTTTCTATCTTTTGTTTTGTATTGATTTGTCAGTTTTTGACTTTATTTTCCTTCTATTTTTTTCTTCCACATTTTTCTTTCCTTTTCACTCTTGTGGTTATTATTTGGTGATTTTTTCTTTGCATTTATTTTTATTATTATTTTTTCTTTTTTTCTTTCTCTTTTCTCTGTTTTTGGTAGTTG